>NW_020270975.1:838182-1065412 GCF_002803265.2 Melanaphis sacchari | reverse complement strand
TTCTAGTAGCTATATAAAACAACATAAAAACTTTATCTCAATTTTCAAACCTATCATGAACCTAACACTGTGTTATTTGATTTGAATTACAATAAAATAATAACATTTCTAAGTCAAAAACTGGTTTACGTAGAAATAGTAATAATAATATTCTGATATTGCGTGCGCGTAGATCGATGAGCAGCGAATTCGGCGACGCTCCGTCCGGAGATACGTTTTGCGTTACGCTAAGACAATACAATACGACATTTGGGAAAGCGCGATATGTGGTGTGTACGCGGCAACGTAATAATATACTGTTTTTCCCGACGATACGTACACGATCGGCTGTGTGGACTGAATGGCAAAATCAACAACAACAAAAAACAAAAACAAAAAAAATCATCGTCCATTCGAGTTTTCCGACGCAGCGCAGTGAAAACGATTTAATTGATACCCGCGAACTTTTCGCCTAGTCCGTTCCGACCGCCGAACACCGCGGCAACGCCGTTATCATGTTTATGATGGATATCGATCGTAATAATATAAGTGATATATACGCCCGTGGGCGTCGCCAGACATTTTTCTGGGAAGGGGGGGGGGGGGGGAGGCAAAATTAATTCAAAAAATAAATGAAGATTTTTCTATACATTTTATTTACCGCCTATACTACATTATTATGTTTCGTCATTATTACTTTAAACTATTACAATTAGGTAACAAAATTTAAAACTGTAGGAGGGGGCAAATGCCCCATTTGTCCCCCTCTGGGGACGCCCGTGTCGGCCTATCGTTGTTAGCCGACTACTTTTTCTCGCCGTATCTACAGAAACACAATCAAATAATAAATAATTGTTCTACAGAGACATGATTAATTGACCGACGCACTACTCCATTTGGACGTGTTCGTTGAAAAATTTTACCGCGCACCGTTTGTGCGTTCTACTCGACTTATTTCATACTTTATACGTACACTACAAAATTGATAGAAAAACAGAATGAACCGATGAAAATTGTATTCAGACTATTCAGTTAATATACTCTTTATCAATTGAAACATGTGTTGTAGAATGCCAAAAGTTAACGTTATTTTTAAGAAACGAAAAAATAAAATGCGTGGGAAAAAACAAAAAAAGTTTTTAAAAAAAATGTATTAAGTTTATTGTGATCTTTTTATCGGAAAAAAGCAACAAGGAAAATAAGATAAATAAGACCATGGGAACCGGTACAAGCTAAATACGTAACATAATTTAGTATGATAAATTTTCATTGATAATCCATCAATACCAAATCTAAAAATCGTTTTTAGAAGTATCAGAAATGCGTGGAAAGCAATTTGAACCACGTTAAAAAAAATACCTATTTTTACATAAAATCCACCAAAAGCTGATTGCCCATCTCAATCGAATTTGTTCATAAAGCGTGGTATACGACGCCGATTTCCCCGTAAACTGAAATACACTAAAACCGAAATACTTACGCCTAGTACGCCTGTATTTTATATTTGTTAATTTCCCCTCAGATGAAGTCGAGAACAGGTTATTAAGTTAGTTATTTTGACAAACATTTTTATAATTTTTTTAAATTTAACTAATTTGATAGTATGATGATATAAGTTTACATAGAAATCAATTAAAAATTATAGTTAATTATCATTTAAATTAGTGACTAATAAGTAAAGAATAAAATAAAATGTTATAAGTTTAAAATACAAAAATATGTCATACACAATTTTATCGATTAATGCCAAATAGGCATCTCAAACAACTTAAAAGTATCAATATTTAATATTTATTGATAATTATTTGTGAAAAATAAGTATTTGTTGTTTGATCTATTTTTGTACTGTATATTAATAAATTCTTGACTGTCCCACATTATGTCATAAATAATATTTAACTTATAGAAAAGCAATATTGAAACGGTTACCTATTCTATATTTTATGCGAATGAAAGCAATGTAAATAATATAAATTTAATATAAACTACCTACTTGTACTAAGATTATTTTTCTAATTAAAATTATTTGTACAAAACAAAGCAATTCCATTGTTCAACATCATTTGAAAAATTTAATATTTTAAGCTAACCCATAAAAATATGATTTTAATAATTGTTATATACTTCAACCAACTTAATATTCAATTTTTCATAGTTTTTTTAGTTTTTTAACATCATCAATATTTCTTTAAGGCACTAAATTGTCATCCACGCCCTCTTTTCATCATTACGTATCCGTAACTTAATTTTTTCAAAACTAACCAGTTCATAAATTTCTTCTCCTATATCTCAAAGAAACGTTACAACAGAATCTTACTCCAACGGTGCTAAATTCAGCTAAACTCATTTTCCTTACATTATTAGATAAAACTTTTAATTTTATTTAAAAACAATAGTATCTACTATGAAAAGAATTTTCTTACACATTGTTGATTTTTTAATTGATAAAATATTTTAAGTTTTAATAAGTTTTTATTTTAATAATATTTTTTTTTGCTCAATTTGATAAAAATAAGTTATTTTCATTTTCATACAATTATAATATTTATACATTTTATAGTCAGTTTTTATTAAGATTTTTTTATTTTAGTTTTTAACTAAAATTACTTTAATAAATGTCTACAGAATTTCTACAAGATTTTAACAAACTCCCGGTACTATATTTGAATATGTGATATAAGTTGTTTGATATTTAAAACGTATAATGGAGACTTGTGTAAGAGTCTCCTGTAGCGGCTGTAGCTAGGAATTTTAATGTAATTGCTTATCTTTACTCTATTAAAACAGCGTTTTTCGTATAAGTTTCATGTTTCGTAAATTTTGGTCCCATTTTATACAACAAAAATTTAAAGTCTTCTGATATCGTACGAATAATTTATATATAATTGTTCTGTACCTACTTTTGTCGAATTATAAGTGATCCAAAAAATTGGGCCCAGCTTTTCATTGTCTAAAAAAGTGACTTGCGAGTGGTCCACATTTTCTATTTTGTCTTGTTTATTTTTTCTTTCAATTTAAAATGTAAAACTATTAATGCGGCACTTCTAACTTTATGTTCACGTTCATGCAAAATTAAATTATTTTCATTAGAAGACATGATTAATTTATTTTAATTATAAATCAATAAATACTTCAAATAAACTTTGTATAATTTATTGAATTATTTTGCTGTTAACCTCGAACTATATGTCTAAATAGTATAATATGATCAATGGTTATAATGGTCAGTGGTTATTGGTCATGTATTTATATTCGCGCCAAACAACTGATATGTCTAAAATGTGATATTCACAATCAGTCTTTTCATTACGCAGTCATTTAGATCAACGGTGGCCAACCGATGGTCCATAGAAAAATTTAAATATTATTTGCAATGTTATTTTATTGACCTAGCGAGCGAGTATTGTATAATCATTGAGTCATTGTGAGTTGTGACTAAGTATTGTATTATTTTGCTGTGTAGGACGTAGGTACAGTTTAGCAAAAAGCAATTAACAAATGTTATAATTATTATTTATTATATTTAATTATAAACATGCAATAATGCAATCAACATCATTATCCCATGTCATAAAAATATAAAATTTAAAAAGACCTTATACTCAGCAACAATATATTACAGTAGACGCCGCTTATAAGACTCACTTTGGGGCTAGCATAAAGTGAGTCTTATAACCGAATGAATCTTATAGGCGAAGAAAAAAAATTTTAATTATTTTTAATTTTATTTTATTACATACATATTTTGCTTTTATTTATATACATATGTAGGTATTATGTTGGGGCCGTTCGCGCTTGTCGGTAAATATAACACCATTATACCACAGAACAATATTATACGTAGGTATACGATTTACGTCGCCGACAACAATGTGATTCAACAATAATTATGGTAAAAACACGAATCCAAAAATACTACTGAAAAGTATAGATTCGTATATTCTATTCTATTCAATAATGTCATACTTTAGTATTTTAATACCGTAAAAAACAACTTTTTTCTAAAATCAATTTCAAAAGTTATAAATTATAACAGTAAGGCAAAAAACGGGATTAATAAGGGACAGACTTGAAAATACGAGACAAAAAGCTTCCTGAAAGAAGATTGTTAGGATAATAGGACATCAGGTTAAAATAAAGGACAATCCTGTATAAAACAAGACTTATGGTGACCCTAGTTTATATACTAGGATTAATTTAATCAATAAGAATTACGGTACCTATTTTATAACTTTCTTCGTAAATAAAAACAAAAAAAATATTTGTTACTTAATGCTTTTTTTTATTTTAATTGGTATAAGATTTATCAACGGACGGCGGCAGGGCCGGATATATAAATATTTCATGCATTTATGTAACGGCATAAATTAATATTGTATAACATTTAATATAGGTACATATTTAAAAAACATATAGAAGTAAATCCACGAATTTGAGAAATAAATACTGCATTATTTTTTCTTGGGTTTGGGGCGGCATATTTAAAAGGGCCTAAGGCAGCACCAGTTCTACATCCGGCACTGTTGGCGGAACGGTATTTATGTAAAAAACTATCTCTAGATAAAGACATGATACTTATAAATTATAAAGTTTAAACACTATATACAAATATAAGTGATCTGAAGAATTTCAAGTATAAGAGGTGGGCGAACGATAACATAGATTATAAAGTACTATATCAATAGTTGTCGAGTTGCGGTGAGGTGAGTTTCTCGACAGAATCGAAAAAGCAAAAACCACGTACAACGTACATATTTCCAGAGTGCATTTAGTGGAACTTCCAACTTATGCGTCAAACACAAATTAAGATATAATAATCACACATGGTACATGGCACGTATTAAGCAATTGTACTTAGTTCTAGGGTTTATACTTAGGTTGCACAATAATTTTTAGTCGACAAGATCATACACCCACAGCGTACAACTAACTTAGAGGAAATTCAAAAGCGGTAAATGTTTTAGACATTAAAAGTCGATTCACACACATCAGTCACTGGACAGTGACGTTCTAATCAGTTACGTCACCGACGATTTTGTCTGTTCGATCATAATATTTGTTTCACACACATCTTTATATCAAACACCGACACTGGTCAGTCGTGTTGAGTCTGTTAAGTATACCAAAGGGCAAACACGTGTACATTTTTTTTGCTTATTTTTTACTAATAATTACGTGAATATGACAAATTTCACTGACGAAAAACTTTGTATAATAATTACAACCATTTTGGATGAGGAAATTGAACTCGCAGAACAATTAATTTTGAAGTAACCTAAGTTACTTAAGTGGGTGAAAATGAAAAATACAAATTACAAACGTACGAAACGTCAAACGTTTCTAATGTTTCCATAAAGGTTGAAATTTGTAAGCAAATAAATGTTAGATGCAGAATATTAACTAACCGTGGTATAAAATATAAAGTTTTTTTTCCATGTGAATATGTGGTAAGTGTTCTTATTTTTAAATGTCGTTAACAACTTCATGACGTTCGTATGTTCTTGTATTATAGTAAGTACGATATCGATTGGCGATTGTCTTTTGCCGCCAAAATCTGTTAGCAATGTTAGCATGCCCGATTTTGATTTATTATCCTAATAGCCAATAGGTCACAGGTACCAGGTGACAGGTACACGATATTCATGTTGGCTTTTGTGAATTTTTCTGTTCTTAGAAGATATACTAAATTTTCCATTTCGTTTTTTGTAGTGTATAACACATGTTACAGCCCACAGGTAGATGAACATTAATCGTAAAATGAGTTTTTCGTACCATTTTTTTTCGCTTGCGCTCTGCGACAATTGAATATTCATGTCTAAACGCGTCGTGTACACTATTTTAATCGAACTTTTCCATAAATCGTACCGTACTCGGTCATCGAAAGTTAATTTTTTTGTGTCATCCATACTTTACATATTTTTGTACTTAGTGAATTATCAATATGTCCAAAAACACGCTATTCAATTACTTTACCAGGTCACCCAGCTCTGGGGCTCCCAAAACGAATGAATCGCCTAAGCCCGCTGGTGTCGTGTCATCGAAAACCCCGTCAAAACGTCAGTTATCCAATACTAATAAGGATAATTTTGTCACTCCTAAGAGGACACCGAAATCTGCAGTAAATGGAAGTTCTGGGAAAAAAACAATCAACAATAGTGGTAGTACGAAGAAAACTACTGAAAAAAGAAAACCTAGACCGCTTGGTAATAGTTAATAATATAGTAATATAGATACCAATAAGTATTTATAGTTGTTGATTTTCCTATTGAAATGATTCTGATTCACATGATTACCTACTTAAAATTGTATTCGTTTTTTTTAAACGAGTATCTTCTATTTAATGATAGAAAATATCCATTAATATTTGATATTATTCTGTAGATACATGTTTTTATATAATTACACTAAATGTACTTAGATTAATAGTAATATTAACATAGTATCAGCCTAGTCATGATTGCTAGGTCACAAATGTGACATTGGTTTACAGTTATATCTGTCTTGGGAGGAGGGTGTTTATAACATTCTATCTTGTAACTATTGATTTTTTTGAGCTTGTGTACATATTTATTATTTTATCGTATTAGAATTTCACCAATATCTCCTAAAAATAGTTTTGTACTTTTGTAAAGTACTTACTCAAGTATCTATTTTAAATAATTTTGAATAGAGTCTTTGTATTTTTAAGTATATTTTTTATAGTATGATTTATAGCTGAAAAGAAAGATCTTTGGTCAACATTGCTTTAACATTAAATCTTTTAAATCATCTTTATTAATTACAATTATATGACACAAGTAAAGAAACTGGTTTCAATAATTGTACAATTTGTCGTCTGTTTTCTAATGATATTGAAGTTTTATCCATGATAGTTTTTAACTTGATTCATATTTAGAAAAATTATAATTTTCCTATAGTAATTGTATTTAAGTTTATGTATATATACATATAAAAGTAATTTAAAAATAAAAATATAATTATCTTCAGGATATTGAACAATTTTTAAATATCAATTTCATGCTATTTATTTTTTTGTTTTTAGAAGAATCTATAGAAGAAAATGAAGAAAATGAAGAGTTGCCTATGAAAAAACGTCGTAGGCTTGCATTAGAAGATTTAAGTGGTGATGAAGAAGATTCTGGTGATGAATATGTGCCAGGTATTTTTTTTTAAATAATTAATATTAATCAAAGTTCTCAGATTTTATTAAAGTTATATATACTAGTATTTCATATCTATATTTAAAATTTATAATTTTTATTATTATGTTAATTTTTTTAGATAAGAAATCTTTAAGTGAATCTGAATCTGAAGAAAGTCCTGAACCATCTGACGATGATTCATTTATTGATGATGAATCAGATGTAGAAGTATCCCCTGTTAAAGTATATAATAATATTTTTGAATTTAAATCACTGTTTAATGTTATTACATTTTAAAATATCTAGAAAAAACGTGAAAAAAACACAAAATCTGTTGGAAAATCTAAATCCTCCAAATTTAATAAATCATATACTCCTGCTGCGGACAAATCTATCAAAGAAGTAAAATAATTAATTTTATGAATTTATTTTACTTTAAGTAATTGAATACTAAATTAATATTACATTTAATTAATATATACACATTGATTACAGGTAACCAAAAGTAACGTAATTGATCATGACAATTGGCCTCATTTAAAATTTGAATTTTTGAAACCAGAAAAAATCAGAGATGCTAATAAAAAATCACCATCGGATCCTAACTATAATCCCCGAACATTATATGTACCAGAAGATTTTAAAATGACATTGACCCCAGTAAATAAATTGTTTAAATATATAATAAAATAAGTAATACATAATTATGTATTTATATGTATTAAATTTATTTATATTAGGGTGTTCGACAGTGGTGGGAGTTAAAAGCACAACATTTCGATTGTATATTATTTTTTAAAGTGGGAAAATTTTATGAGATGTATCATATGGATGCTGTAACAACTGCTAAAGAACTCAATCTTTTATACATGAAGGTATTTATACACAGTTATCTATAATGTTCATTATTCATTTAATGTTTATTGTGAGTCATAATTAAGTTATGAAAGGTAGTTTATGTTTATTGAAATTTTTTGAATACTAATTAAATACATACTTCTAAGATGTATTGCTTCATAAAATTTCACATTTGCTTATCTCGTCCCTGTTTTACAATTGTACAACATGGTAAAGTTACATAAATCAGAATCAATTTTATGTAGTTAGCTTGAATAATAAATACATTGACTTATTAGACTGAAATTAGAAAATTTTTTCTCATAAAAATATGAATACTTTTCATCATAAGTTTTTGAATATTTTATTAAATATTAATACATTTAGGGAGACTTTGCACATGTCGGATTTCCAGAAACTGCCTATGGTCGTTTTTCAGCAATTTTAGTAGAAAAAGGTTATACTGTTGCTCGTATAGAACAAACTGAAACTCCAGATATGATGACAGAAAGATGTAGAAGTTGTAAGTTGTTAAAATGTATTCTGATCTATAATACATTTTTAATTAATAATTGTATTTTAGTGAAAAAGACTACTAAATTTGATAAAGTTGTACGGCGTGAAATATGTCGTATTACAACCAAAGGTACTCGAACTTTTGGTATAATTGATGGTGAGACAAATGATGCTGAAAATTCATTTTTGATTGCTATTTCTGAAAAAGTATTTATTCATATTTTAACTGTATGTTTTATTTTATTCATTATTTATTCAATACTTAATTGTTATTTAGGAAATAAGTAGTTCAACTTCTTTGTATGGTGTATGCTTCATTGATACATCGATTGGTCTCTTTCATCTTGGGCAATTTGAAGATGACTGTCATTGTTCACGTTTAAGAACTTTGTGTGCTCATTATCCCCCAGTACAAGTAAATTTCATGTTCAGTTTTAATGTATACTATATTTATTAGTATTTATGTTATAAATCTATGTTAATAAAATAACCTTATTTATCCTAGCATACAATTAAATTTTAATATTAAAATAATTTCTAATTTTGTCTGTCTTGACATAATTTATTTGATGATTATTAATTATTTTATATTACTGCAACTACATAATGTATTTTTATTTTATCAAGATAATTAAATATATTTTATTTAGATCAAATTTATATTTATCAGTTAAATAGTAATTGAGTTAAAAATTGATATAAAGAAGTAAAATAGAGGAAAATAAGAAAATATGATATTCTTAAGATATTTACATCATATATAATTCAAAATACTAATTCATTAATTAAGATACTTTAAATTTTATTTTTGTTGTGGCAAGGCAATAATGAAAACAAAAAATAAAAAAATAAATAATTAATAGTCAATACACATTATATATATCTATCTACATAAATGATTTATTTTTTTTTTTTTAGGTTTTATTTGAACGTAATAAATTGACAGTGCGTACCAAAAAAGTTATTGATACTATGCTTTCTAATGCTGTTAAAGATGCACTCATCCCTGACATAGAATTTTGGTCATCATCAAAAACTCTGATTACATTAGCTGAAGGAGACTATTTTAAAGATAATGATAATGTAGTATATCCAGAAAAATTAAAAACATTTTTGGGCAGTGGTAAATATTATTTAAAATGTATAGTATTAAAAAAAAGTGTATATATAATATATATACTGGACAAAATATCACTTTGTTTAGAGGATCCCATACCAGCATGTATTTTTTCTATATTGTAAATATCACATTACCAATTTGCGTTTAACAGTTACTATTTTATGTAAGTCAGCTTTTATAGAGTGAATTAACTTCTTATTAAATTAAAAAATTAAGAACATTATCTGTGTTTTCTCTTGGCTTTTTATAATACTTTCATTTTTAAAAAAGTTATAAGCATACAAAATATTATAATATTAAAAATAAGTTGACAATAGCTCAATGTATTTTAACATAAAATCGTATTACAAAAAATTGGAACTATTAAACATAAATTTATTATTTTATATTTGTAAATTAAACAATACATGCAAGTATAACTAAGTTTAATAATAATAATAGATTATCTATTTAAATTTTTATATATTTCAGACTCTGATTTACAATTAAATGCTAATGACGAATGTGAGTTTGGTATTCGTAGTTTGGGTGCTGTAATATGGTATTTAAAGCGATGTAAAATGGACTTCCAACTTTTGTCCAGAGGAAGATTTGATATATATAAACCAGTAGATGTTGAATCAGTTGAATTATCCAATCAAGATAATATTAACAGCAAACATATGGTAATTAAAATTTAAGTTAATAATATTGATTACTTATTCTATTATCTATGTATAGCTTCTTAACTATTATTATTTCATATTCATTTTGAAATTATTAAATTAATGAAAACTATTACAAATTATATTATTATTTTTTTGTATATTTTGTTTGGATAATAAATAAATACTTAGTTTAATTTTGAAGTACCTAGTTAGGTTTAATAATTTTATTTATTATTAAATTTGACTGTTTGTTTTTTAGATACTCGATGCTATAACACTTAAAAATCTGCATATATTAGAAAACTCTGCAGGCTCAAGTACAGGAACATTACTGAACAAGTTAAATCATTGCTCTACACCATTTGGTAAACGGTATGTTTAACCATATTTTTATTTTTTTGCATTAAACATGAAATTCAACATTAAAAATTATAATTAATACTCTGCGATAATATTTACTAGATTACTACACCAATGGTTGTGTAATCCATTGACAACAATTTCCAGTATTGAAGCTAGACAAAATGCAATTTCTTCTTTAATTGTTATTCCTGATTTAATGCATGAAATACGATCAGAATTGGCCAGTTTACCAGATTTAGAACGTCTATTTTCTAGGTAAATTAAACAAAACACATATTTTATGGCATACTTATTTATTATTATTTTTAGGATTTATTCTCAGAGTAGCAATGGAGTTGAATCCGACCATGCTGAAACTAGAGCAATATACTTTGAAGAGAAGACTTATTCAAAAAGGAAAATAATTGATTTCATATCAATTTTAAAAGGTTTTAGAACAAGTGTTCATATAATGGAAAAATTTCAAAGTAATATTAACTAACTAAAATTTATGCTCAATAATTAATTTATGAAACTCATTTTTATAGAAGCTAATATCAAAAAAGAAAGCTCAGAATCCAATTTATTGACTGCTATTTGTAATTATCGTAACAGTTCTACACCAGGATTATTTCCTTATTTGACTGAACTTCTTGATAATTTTGAGGTAACTTAAATAATTTCATAATTAATAACTGTGTTATTTAATAAAAATGCATTCAATATTAATAAGTTACTAAATATTTCTCAAAAAAAGTTTATTTTTATTATTTGTGTGTATTCATTATAATTCTACTTTTTCTATAGAATTCTTTTGATCACGATGAAGCTATGAAACATGGTCGTATTTTTCCTGAACCAGGAATGGATGATCAATATGACAGAGTTTTGGAAAAAATAAAAGAAGTTGATATTGAGTTAAAATCTTATTTAAAAGAACAGTGCAAACATTTTGGGTGTAATGTAAATAATGTGTTACTATTTTAAATTCAATTAAGTGTTTTAATTTTTCTACTAAATTCTGAAGGTTACATATTTCGGATCTGATAAAAAAAGATATCAGTTAGAAGTACCTGATGCTGCATCAAAAAAAGCTGGGGAAGGATATGAACTCCAAAACCAAAAAAAAGGATTCAAAAGATTTACAACTAGTCGTACAAAAGTTTGTAATTTTAAATTTTTTTTATATGTGATATTAAGTATATTTATTATCCAGGAACTTTTGGAAAAAATGATGAGTTATGAACAAGAAAAAATAGATGTATTAAAAGATCTCAGGGAAAGAGTGTTTTCGCGGTTTTGTGACAAGTTTGATGAATGGAATAATGCCATCCAATGTTTAGCTACACTAGATGTATTCATGTCATTAGCAGAATACTGCCGGTGTGAAGAAGAAGTGATGTGTATTCCTAAATTTATTCCAGCTATTGTTGGTAAAAAGGTCAGTATAAAAAAATTAAATCTGTATTGAAAATTTCAATATTTTTTTTCATTATTATGCTCTAAATCTAAAGTTTTGATAATTTTGAGCGAGTTCAATTAATATATATCTCAAAACAATTTTTTTAAATTAAGTTACACTATTTGGCTGTTTGATTTATGTATAAAAATGATTATTGTATACAATTCTAAAATTGTGATTGTGTGACTACTGTATATTTGATATTTAGCCATTAGTTGAACTCACTGAGGGACGTTATCCATGCGGTTCAGGTGGTGAGAATTTCATTCCTAATGATACAATCATTGGAAAAGAAGAAGATGAAACATGGAAATCTAGTTTGATATTGGTTACGGGTCCTAACATGGGAGGCAAGTCTACATTGATGAGACAGCTTGGTATTATCTCTGTTATGGCACATATGGTAAGAAGCACTTATATGGTTTAATTAATAATTCTAATGATTTTTGTCCATTATTTTTTAACATATTTAGTAAAAATGAATTGTAGTATAAAATTCAATTTCAAATAGATATTAATATTAATTCTAATAATCAACAATTTGTGATGTGTTGTGTATAATAAGTAGAGGTCATATTTATATTCTCTTAATCCTTAAAATATGATGTTTTTATGTTGTTTAAAAATGCAAAATATTCTTTCAATATTAAAAAAAAATACATATATTTAGTTGAAATTTATTATTTATTAACTTGTATTATTAATTAATTAATTAGTTATATAATATCAACACACACCAGTACAGATGACTGAATATTTGTAAATAACCAGTGTGCTATTGCCATTAATAAAAAATATCTGATGATAATTTATATTAGAAGTTAGAACTTAAAAATAAATCGTATAGTAAATATTGTATACATATATCAAAATGCCGATATACGTGAAATATTCTCTAACCCCTAAATTATGTTTTTTTTTTACAAAATTAATTTTTCTTACATATTTTATATCTTATGAATCGCAAAGCTATCTCACTCCCATTTAACTGCATACATCAGAAACAAATATTTAAAATCATAAAAATCCGACCTTAAATAATTAGTTATAAATAGTATAGATAGTTCTTAATAACAATTTGCTTTAAATGTCTAGTATGTTTGTTTTAATTATTGATTGTTCTTGATTAACAACTTATAAAGTATTATATTATTAGAAAATTAATCTGGAATAAACTAAAATTTTCAACTCATTGTATTACGTCTTAACTGATATCCGATTGAGTGTTAAATATTAATAATTTAAACAAAATTTATTTAATTTGTTTTTACTAAAATAATAGTTATATTATTTAATAGGGTTGTCATGTACCTGCAAAAAGTCTTGTTCTCAATCCCATAGACAGAATATTCACAAGGATCGGCGCCAATGACAATATAATAGCAGGAGAGTCTACATTCTTTGTTGAATTGTGTGAGACATCGGCTATACTTCATCATGCTAGTCGATTTTCATTAGTCTTGGTTGATGAGCTGGGTTAGTTATTTATATCAAATAGTTATGGATTATAATTAAATTGTATCAAATAATTTTGTTACATTTAAATTTCATTTTTTATCTTGTTATTGCTATAAACAAATATATTTTTGTTATTTAGGCAGGGGAACATCAACATACGATGGGACTGCAATTGCCTCAGCTGTTGTCGCAGAACTAGTAAAAAAACAATGCCGTACACTATTCTCTACCCATTACCACTCGTTGGTCGAAGATTTCAAGGCTAATCCTTTAGTTGCACTCGGTCATATGGTATAAATTCTTATTAATATTAATATTATTTATAAATTATACATGTATAAAAATAAATACCTAATTAATAGTTGATTTCTCATTTCAGGCATGCATGGTAGAAAATGACGAAACAAATGAAATGGATGCTGAACAAACTCAAGAAACAATTACTTTCTTATATAAGTTTGCAAATGGTGCTTGCCCTAAATCATATGGTTTTAACGCTGCTCGTTTGGCTGGCATGCCTGCTGACATCATAAAAACTGGTTTACGTAGATCTAAAGAATTTGAAACTGCAGCCAAGCGCCGAATACTATTTAAAACATTGTTTTCATCTAATGATATATCAGTTGTGAAAACAGCTGTTTTAGCACTATAATTTACATATTAAGTTCCTCAAACTATATAAGTACTTCCAAACCGCATTGTTATTAAGATTTATTTCTTTTTATGTTTAAGTATTCATATTTTTTTTTATTTAATTCCATTTATTATACAATACTGAACAATATTATTTTTTATTACAAAAAAAAAAAAGTACAAAATATTTAATAAATAATAAGGCTTTGTTCCTATGTTTTGATTGTGTATTATAATGTATTTATAGAATGTAAGTTTAATGATCTTGTCTGTTGGGACCAGGACATCCTTCCATTAAATCAGTCTCATCGTCATATACTGTTCCACAGTAAACACAATAATTGTAAGTATGCCTTAAATAAAAATTTAAAATTTTCAGTTGTTCATTAATTGGTATAACATCTTCTTCATCTTCTTCTTGCTTTGGTTCATTAGTATTGACTTCAGAGACTTCCTCGGGCCAGAAGAACTTTTCAGATGGTTCTTGTATATCCTTAAATGTAAAATATTTTGATTTATTAAAATTTGGAAAATTTAAAAAATTATATAATTATATATTTTAAATTGTTATTAAGATTTTATAAAGATAAAATAAAATAATGATTAAGTATATGAAAAAAAATACATACCTAACTAAAAAATGTTTAATACATATTTTCTAAATAAAAATATGAATTATAAAAGTTAAATATACTATGTGCATGTACAGTCTTTCAAGAATTAGTAAATTAATATTTTTTGATTTAAAAAATTATTTTGAATATAAATTATATTCAATTCATATGAAATAAACAATTTATCAAAGCAGAAATTTGAGATATGTGTAAGCTTAATAATTATTATGACTCTAGCATGTCATACCTGTTCTAAATCCATTTGGCGACATACTCGTTGACATCTAAGTAAGTCCAAACGGTCTAACTTTTCAGCAGCTTCTTGAGCCCTTCTTTCTCTATATTCGCCTATACTGGGTTCAGCTGACCGTCTACTACGTATTATTGATTTTTTCATTTCTCTAATTGTTTTTAATGCAGCTTCTCGACCCAATCCTTTGCGGTCAGTTTTTAACACAATACCAATAGGTTCTACTATTCCACAGTCTACCGTAATACAACAAATGTAAATTGAAATAGCAAATGGTTTCTCATAATCTCAGCAGAAACACTTACTGTTTTTTCCAATTCCCAATCCAGGTTTGTAACCCATTTTCTGTAACAGTGAAAAACCTTTGTTGGTACTATCAATGGCCTTCTCTAGCCCCTCTTGACGCTGCTGTTCTTCCAGTGCCTTTGCACCAGTAACCTTGTTTATCAATTGGCATTCCTTTTTCTTTTTCATCTGGTTGTGAAGTCGTTGCTGTTCATGTGTCAGCAATAGGCCGGGTCGGACATCTTTTACAGACCTATCCACACAAAGGGTTACTGTTGGTAAAACAATTATTTTAACATGAAAACTCATATAAAATATGTAAGACAATGGTTTAATAGGCCCCAGATACTAATAATAATGGATGGAAAAGCAAGTAGCTTGAAGTTTAAAAAGTGGAACAATTCGGTTAAGTGTTTTTTTACTAAGTCTAGATACTAAATTTAATTCATGAGGTAGAGTAACATGAAAGATACTCTTTTACATCAAAATATGAGATAATTTGAATCCAATTTAACAACAGTAGATATTTGAGATTAATTAATACAAGTAATGTTCTCACAATATTTTATAATTTATGTAATGTTTACAATAATATCATTCATATTTTCATGTCAACTTTTAATTTTTAGAATCGGATCGAAATAAATATCAAACCTGTTCACACAAAACCACATAATGAACGATAATTTGCAAATTCAAAGTTTGTGTTTTTTCCAGTATTGTTATATTAATCACGAATCTATCATACAATAATTGAGATAGCATTTAACAGTCAAAATGAATTAAAACTTTCAATGTACGTTAACAAGGTATACATTCTTGTTATAATAGTGTAAAGATTATCAAAGCATGTAGCAACTATAGCAATAGGTACCAACTCAGTGTTGAGGAAAGCGTCGGACATGTAATCATCAACTTCTTCGTTGTCTGTGGTGGCCATATCCACTGTTTTGATATCTGTATTCACAACTTGCACTCCTACTACCGGTACACTATTAAACTAAACGGAAATCATCTCTTTAGTATTCAGACCTTTAACATTTACTAGTTAAAGTATACTTTTTTTTTAATTGACAATACAACGACCGTCGGTTAGATAAACGAATTACTCACCAATTACCGTTCATCAAAATTCAAAAACAATTTCTTCAATTAAAAACAAAAAAGAAATTACAATAATTATTATTTATTATTGAATAATATCTTAATTTTTCAAACGTTTTTTTTATTATAGTTATAAAACGTATCAATACACAATATGAGTTGATAATCACAACAAAACGTATAAGCAGTTAAATGTGATTGTGCTTATCGTCTAAAATCCTCACCGGGGGAAGAATTTACTCACAGCTGTTATCATCTATGCGCGTCTCACTTGTAAATGTGTTATCTCTAAGTCTACAAAGTGTAATGGAAAGATATGACAAATGAAATAACTTGTATTCTAATCAATATTTTTTCATTTTTTTTTTTTCATATAATTTATAGACGTTTGTACTACACGTATAATATAAACTTTTTTATTTATTTTTTTTTTTGTACAGAAATTAAAAAATTTTAAATTTGATCTAAATTTTTTTGAAAAAAATCAAAATAGCCAATTTATAAACATAATGAAAAAAATAGTCTTTGCGTTTACAAAATTTAATTTGAGTAATCCGTTTGCGACTTATGAACGTTTAAACTTTAAATAATCGTTTAACTGTTACTGTGAATTTAATCCAAACCGTAAGTAAAAACCAGTAGTCGAGATGACATTTTTATCTAAAGATAATGATTATCCATATTATTACTTTATGCGAATACTGATAAAATATTATGAACAATTTATACAAAAATATATATATATATAACTCCAGGAGAAGTTGACATTCTGCTGGGTGCCGATATCTTGCCTTCACTGTTGCTCGACAGAAAAATTTCTGGAGAGTGTGGCGAACCTATGGCTATTGAAACATTGTTTGGTTGGATCCTATTGGGACCTGTCCATTTCCATGATCAAACCAATCCAATCACCTTATGCTTATGTACCTCTGAACAGATTTTTCAGGCTGTCTATAAGTAACATACTATATGAGTTGATTTCGATGAAAATTATTTATTTTTTTTAATTATTGTACTCAACAAACAACAACAATTATTGCATTCCCGTTTTACACAGACTTATAATAGGTGCCTTCCGTCTTGACTTTTGAATACATATATAAGTATAACTGCTTGTCACTTGAATCACTATAAATATATTTTAATAGTTATTATACCTAATTATTATAGGTTACACGTTCATAAGACTGACGAAACACCTATATTTATATTATGTTCATATTACCAGTTAGTACCTACTATATTAGATACAAAATTGTTATGATATGAGAACTTTCCCGGTCATCATAAAACCTGATAAAATGTCATAATATGACCGATTTATACACGTTTATACGGAACCAATTCGTATATTTTATTAGGTCCGACTTAACCCGACGGAAACCAATTCCGTATTACCTACCTAATTTTATGAAGCCAACTCGCCACCAGCCTTCCTAGTGCCTACCCATACGAATATATATTATCTTGATCACGCCTACATTTATTTTAATGTAAATCCAAGAACATCGCATTTGTAATACCTGTATGTACCTATATTAATATTGTAGAATGAAATAGTGGTTGTCTCGAAAAAACAATTAATTACATTAGAAATTAATTAAATACATTTTGATAAATATCTAAATATTATTTTTATTTTACACACCTTCTACACGAAAGGTACTTAAGTCTTAATAGAAATTATATTTATTAAATTAAGTAATGATTGCGATCGAACAACGAAATCATCGACAGCCGACGGGTAATTTGGATAATCATCAGCCGTCCTATGCACTTTATATAGATACCTGCCCACAATAGGCATGGTCGTTTGGATGAGAATTATTTTTATTATTATCATTGTTGAGTATTATTATTCTTGTTAGTTGCTTGTTAAATCTCCGGCGGCGGGCAATAGACACGACGGTAATTCTTTATTATAAATTTATTGTTTTATTTGATATAGCTATGCGGTGACCGCGGTGACTCAATAGTTTTAAGTCTGTCAAAATATTCTCCCACGACACTTTACCACACATAATACGAAAGCCGAAGAGAAGTTATTAAACATGGTTTATTAATATTACGCTACAATATTTAAAAAACTACGTATCACTATGTAGGTATCATAGGTATAAAATGCACGCGCATCACCCCTGGCCAATGGTAGTTGTATTAAGGATCCATCTCGATCGACGAATCGATATTACGATAACGTAATATAATTTAAGTAATAAATCGATGTGACGGTGTGGGCTCCACACGAAGCCTAAAACGATCGTCTCGAAAGCGATAAATATGTTTATTTATACATTATATATACGTCATTATCATCGAGACTTACCAAACTATACATCATGAAATCGTGGAGAAGGGATTTTACATATTATGGCAAATTCCAAAATGATTGCATAATATTAGGTAATTTTATTATTTGTAAGTTGTAACCGGTTCAAACGTCAGTGAAACTATTATGGATGTGAGTATGTGTGGTAAAGTATTAATGTCATTTTTTTGTCGATTCAAATTAAAAATATTATCTACATCTGCTAATATGATAATCATTATTATTAATTATATTAATAAAATGTAAGTATTGTAAGACTCAAATACCATATCAAAAAAAAAAAATAATAATAATAATAATAATAATAATAATACGTTAATAATGAATGTATATAGTATATATGTAGTAATATTAATAATACATAGCATATTATGTGGTATTATAAAATCAATATAAATTCAAATAACCAAGCACCTATAGCTATATTTAAAAAAAAATGTAATAAATTATTTTATTTTGGCTTGTAATATTTGTATGATGAATTAAATAATTTGTAAGAATTCAGTGAATGTTAGAATATTTGGAATGGACGTATTTAATGCAAACGACTTGACAATAAACTTGTATTATTCGTTTATAAATAATTGGGCCCTGATAAGTGATAATTTTTACAAAATATGTGAAACAGTAAACACGACTAGATTTGATTTTCATGCTAATACTGGTCACAAAAAATGCATTGTTGTGTGCGTACAGAGTAAAAATACATAGGATAATTTATACACTTGAATAATTCGATATATATATATATATATATATATATATATTGGTGAATAGAGAGGTAGGTAGATTGATATGTTACACATTGTTTATAATTTAAAAATAAATAATCACATTTATTTTGAAATAAGAAAAAAATTATGTAAGTATTGCGTTGCAGTACTAAGAGTTTTCATAAATGTTTTGATGAAAAAAACATTTTTGGAAAATGACGGAAATCGTCTTATAGCTGATGTATATTATATTGTATACGTACATAAGTGATAGAATAGTTTGGAAGAGCGATGACAATTGACTATAATTATATAAAATATAGATTATCGCTTAGTTATGAAAATAAGTTTTCCGTGCCTTTTTATGTTTCCTATAAAAAATAAATAAATTAAGTTTTCACGACTCTAATGGTTATAATAGGTATCTAATTTTCATTTATATTTATTAGTTAATTAAGACATACTTTAAATACTGTTTAGCTTAAAAATGTACAGGTAATACTACAGCGAATTACAATATAATATTTCATAACACTATGTGAACCAAAGACAACAACAATATTAACGAAAAACTAATGAATAAACTTATGAAAACATTAGAAAAAAATCCACGTACGATTCGAGAAAAATTAACCAATACATTTTCCGAGGTTCTGTTATTGCTGAATGGATATCTTGTCGTTTGTGTATCATCAGGTCTGTGTACAACACAACAGTATAATATTTATTATATAACAATATCACTCGGCGGAATAGTAGAATCCTTTAAAACCTCTCTCATCCTTTCACGCTGCAAAACTCATTCTGTTCGGCCTCGGGTCACAAGTATGTGTGCGCACATTTATGTACATATCCGAACCGAAGAATTTCCATTAGTGGGACGTATACGTATATTATAATACGACCGTCGTCGGCAAGGTCGTGGCATAACATCATGCTACCTTAGGGGCGTCTGTATTTTGACGAATGTCGCGGTCCGTAAGTCTTGAAAAGACGTAAATTAATATAATAATCATAACTAATATTTATTTTTTTACATAATTAATTTACCTACACTATATAGTAGAGTACACGATGGTCACACGCGGCACGCGGTATAAGGCTCACAGAGTGCAACTATAATATTTTGTGCGTACAAAACGAAAATACGAAAAACAACAATATTACATAACACAGCGAGTTAATATTCTCATAGAATATAAAGTATTAAAATTACTTAGTTTATTTAAAAAAAAAAATAAAAAAATATGCGTTTTATATACCTCTTTGCGTTTTTGCGGACTAGCGCATCGCGCGGTTTGCGTAATATACAGTGTATAATGTACGTAACATAATATACCAATCATACTCTCATTGTTTTTCTTTCTCAATAATGCAGTTATTCAATATTCGATATGTATTTAATTTTTGAAACTTTCAATTAAACTTGGACAATTAGACCATATATTTTCAAATTATTGAGATATTTTGTACAGAATGTCCTCAGGTTATATAAACTTCCGTTTTTCTATATACTATAAATTATTTAGCTGTTATTTTTCATGAAAATGTTCACGCCGTATTAATATCGATCGAGTAATTTTTGAGTTATTTAATTCTGTTGTAGGTACTAAGGATAAAAGATCCATAACAATGGATTTGATATGGGGATATGATAATTTGATTAATTTAGTAATTTCTATTTATTTATTAATATTTTAAATGTATAAAAATAGTCTAAGTATAATAAACACTATACTCGATAATAAATTTATTTTATATACTTGCAAAACATTATTTATGGAATTTTATTCTTAGCATAAATAATTGTAAAACTACTCATTGGAACTTTGAATATCATAACATTTTTCAAAAAAAGTTTCTACTAAATTATGATTTACAATTAAACGTGAGTTCTCAATAATTGAAAAACAGAAGTTTATGTTATATAACATGGTCGTCCCTAGACATTTTTCTAGGGGGGAGGGCAAAATTAATTTAAAAAATAAATAAAGATTTTTTTATACATTTTATTTATAGTACATTATCACGTTTTGTCATTATTACAATAGGTATTATTATTATACATTTTATTTATAGAATATTATTATGTTTCGTTAGTATAACATTGAATAATTACAATAATTAGAAAACAAATTTAAAATTCTAGGGGAGGGGGCCAAGTGCTCCGTCTTTTACCCATAGGGACGCCCATGTTATTTAATATGTAAAATACACTGCAAGCGTCATATTTTAATCAACGTTTTTCTGTAACTCATTTACTATGATCATATAGTGTATGAAAAATGCCTAAGTATGATATGTTACAAATCACGTCATTTAATGTCAAGTGCAGTCAGTTATTATTAATTATTAGTCGATTAGAGCTGAAAAGTAAACTGTCAAATTTAGTACTTATCAAAAAACATTGGGACGTGAAAAAAATGTGAAAGACGAGAGAATTAAAAAATAAATATTTTTACTGATAATATGTCAAAATATATATTTGTATGAATTAATATTATATCAGGCATGGCGTCAAGAGTTTCGTTGACATTATATTTCTGGCCAACAGTATTTATCGGTCGCAGTCGTGCCCATAGTATAATATTATGTTGAAATAGATCGTACTAAATAATATAATCGGCTACAACGCACGATTTATCGTACCTACTTTATTGCTAGTATGTTATTTATTATTGTACAATATAGTTATAGATGATTGATAAATAAAACCTATTTTTAACGAGTCATTATACGAAATGTAAGTTGTCCAAAAATTAAAACTAAATATTTATGAAAAAAAATTTCTGATTTGACGGTTTAAAAAAAAAAAAAAAAAAATACTATTGTTTGTTGTTATAGTCAGTTATATAGGTACTTGAATATTATGTATATTATTGTACAATATGCATTGTATATCGGACAGTGGATGTATCAAGGTATATTGTAATAAACAACAATCTAACCTCTACAACGTGTACCCTGTGTACCTCAAGGGGTAAATCTGTCAAGCGACAAATATCTATTCAAAAAATAAAAATCGTCAAAAGAATTTTCGCGTAAATTAAAATTATAAAATTAAATTACATGTTAACGACTTGCCCGTGACGAATTGACACCGTGTATGCACTGTATGACAATACATTATGTCATATTTTACATTTCTTTATCGTATTATGTTTTTTAATTTTTTTTTTTTTTTTGATGATAATAATATAATCTGTATTAACTAAAAAATGAATCACACAATATCTGCGGGCGCTTCGGGTAGGCAACTCAAATTCACAGGCGAATCGGTGTTTCGCGTTTTGTTTGAAACCTCAATGACTATTACAGTAGTATTTTAACCGTACAACACATGTCTTATACTAATATTGTTACGTACATTATTTATCATGTCGTTTAATATAGTACCATTTGGAATATATCTATTTCTATTTAATGATAGTACCTATACTTGCATTACACTCCTGTGTTGGCGAATTATATTATTTATGAAAGTGCAAGTGCAAGCTAGTTACGCATGCGTGATACGAAGTCATCTATCAATTCGTTGTTATATTATTTATTGTCAAGTTTAATAGCAACGTCGTATTTTTATATTTTATTAATGATTACGAAGAACAAAGTGCAAATAATGATGTTAAATTTTGGAAATATATGAAATGTATTAAAAATTTGATTTTGCATTGTACATATATAACTTAAATTTTTACACTTGGTATTAAAAATATATTTCGTTAATTTTAATTAAGTTAAATTAATTTAATTTGAGTTATCAATAATACTCATTATTTGTACAATTAAAAAAAAATAAATTACTAAAAGGTTTTTGTTATGAAATTTCATATAGCCCGAAATTTCTATTTTAGACATTTCTTACTAACATCAGTAACATCGCTACGTGTGAATAATATTAATCTGATAACTACGAAATTAATAGAAGCGGCGCAAGGACGGAAAGTAAAATACTTGAATTTAAAGATGTTTATACAATTTATAATTAAACTTACGATGGCTTATGTAAAAGAAAAAAAATATAAAAATCGCGTTATCATGTCCGAATTTTAACATATTTTTCGTTTCGGTAAAGTCCTTTCACTATTTCTACACGCGTTAAAAATAAATGATCATTATTATTACTATTATTATTGCCCATTTAAGTTAGATAACGATAGTCAACTGGCAACTGTAGCGGCGTTGAAGTTTCGCGTTTTATATGTATTCGTCATCGTTCAGTGGACACAGGACAGTCCGGAAATTTTAGAAAACATATAAATGTCTTGTACTAGGAAAAATTGGAAAGATAAGTCGAGTAGGATCCTCATAGATCGTGAGGGGGAGGCACATTCGAATCCGTTCACTGTCGAATAAGCTTGGAATAATAAAATATACATAATACATAGTAAGTAAGTATGAAGTGTATTTTTATTACTTAATAGGTATAATAGGTATGTTAATTTCAAAACAATAATAATAATAATAATAATTATTATTATTATTAATAACTCTAATCAACAACATTAAGAGGGAGATTTAGTCAAAAAATGTTCAGATAGAAGTTTTTTCAGAATTTTAAGAAGTAATTAAGATTTTTAAACATTTGAAATCACTTACGAAGTGCAATAAGTAATAAGGGTAATTATGTTTATAGTTATATGTTTAATCGTTGGTTCGAACTTGAAAGGCTATTTGAAATTTTTGTAACGCTTTGACTTTTGAGTATCCAAAAAAAAAAAAATTTCGTGAAACTCGTAGTTAATATAGATACTATATAGTAAGCAATACTGCAATGGGTGTGAAATTACGTACACATAACAATACAATATAAAAGCAATAGTCTCTATAGATAAAAATATTATTTATACATGTACTTATTTAGTCCTCGATTGATAAATAATTAATCTTCTTCATGCAAACTAGTGATATATCTAATATAGGTATTTCCAACGACTTGAAGGGTCTAACAATAATAGAGAAATTAACTAAAATAATTTATTAGTAAATATATGCTTTTTAAAAATATTTATAAATTATCAAAACAACAATAAAACATTAATTGGTAGATAAGTTTTTTTTCTAAGTAATTAATGTTTTTGCTTTAATATTGGAAAATTCATCATAATATTTTTCTCGATAATTAAATTAAACAAAAAAAAATACTAGTTATGATATTGATCTATATAATAACTTCATTAAACATATCGTATCCCTCCATTGAAGTGGGTCAACCCGTTCATGTTTCATATAAGTGGAAAACGTAAATATATTTGATACGATTAGATGAGTCATATTATAATTGGATTTTATTTTTATATTAAAAAAAAAAAATGTTAGATATCCGTACAATAATACGAGTATGATAACTAATAACTATAATAAGTAGACAATACAACAAGCTGAAAATATATTGAAGTGAAATCTTTCAATTATAATGTACGTGGATGTACAGCTCCGTGCAGCATCATATAAAACAAACAAAAACAACTTTTAAAATTTACGACGTTTCTATTATGTATTATTTATAATATCGTTATAATTATCGAATGTTTTGTAAATTTTGATTTTTTGTAACAAATCTTCACTCGATGCGGCTTGGCGCACACCTGCGTAATATTAAATGATTTACTCATTGTTATACATGGGTCTCGAAGAGAGGAAACTAATTTGGACGTTAGTTATCTGGGAAAGAATTTTTATTTCCAACGGATAAGTTTTTGAAAGCTAAGGGTTTGAATGGCTTGATTCACTTTGAAATGAAGTTTTTATTAATACAAATTGACTCATTTGGTATGCAATTCTTAAATTATTATTATTTTTTAATAAATAGGCACTCATTCAATTGTAAATTAGAAGACGACTATGTCGATTATTACTGTGTCTTAGAGTTCGCCCTGAATGTCAAGTTGGCTGACAGTTGTGCATTTAATAGCATAAATTTTAATTTTGACAGAGCTGAAAAGTGTTGAGTGCGTGTATTTAGTATACAAATGGATTCGGTTGTACTACATCATAGTCGTTGTTGTCTCGTAATGCGATCGTCTCGAAGAGAAAAAAAATCACGTTATGACTAATTTAATCGTTACGTAATAATTTGGGTTAGTTTTCGGATTCGTTTGTCGCACAAGTGACACATAGTAATACATCTCAATTTGTTGTTCCATCGAAGAGAGCATTGTATATTAATTAGTTTGAAAGTCAGTAATCCAATATTTGGATCGCAAAATATTTGAGTTCATTTTTTTTAAATAATATATCACATTTATATGTCATGGTGGTAAAATGGAGGCCATCAGACACACATTAAACAAAGTTGCACTATGCATACAGAACTACAGAACCCAGTTTTTAGGGTTACTGAATATTAAATTTACTAACACAATATGTATATGATTAAAGTAGGTATGTACATCAGTACATTCTAATTTCTATGTGTATTCTATAATATGACGTATAATATTATTAGCACATTTCATTGATTGTTTTTGTGGTTTTTAAAAGAGATAATATTATACTTATAACACGTTTTTATAAAAAAAATGTAATTCTTTACTATATTTCTAAATATAATATATATATATATATATATTTTTTTTTTAAGTAACAAACAAAACATTTACATAACATTTTTACGTACACTAATAATGTCGAACATCAAACGAATATTTTATGATTTATAATTATTTAATACAACGTCGTGTATCATTAAAACTATACATTTTATTCACGTCCAGTCGTGCGTTTATGCGGTCTAGATCGTTTCACGAAAAACGTTTAAAAATTGATGCATAAAATATCAAAAAATAAATGCACTTATTGCGTTCATTAAAAAACACGATAAATATTCAATATTTCAATACAATGTTCAGATTTGCCATAAATCACAATACCTATGTAAGTTTATCTGTTGAATTATAATCATATACGTATAAATACGTAAGTATAGTGCCTAGACGGACAATACTCTATTATGCGGTACCAATTCGGATAATAAAAACAATAAAACCGAATTTTAATTTCTAATTTCGTGTAATTTAAGTTCTACGCGGCCAAATAATTTACCTGCACCATTGTCGACAAGCCAACTTGGCCCTGCTATTATAAACGTAATATACTTAGGTACCTATTATAAGTATTATAGTCTATACTCTATAGCACACACTGCAGTATTCAAATTTCAAATATTATTATGTCTTATTCGTCTTTGTTTCGTTTTAACCAATGGACGGGGTGTGTGTGTGTGTGTATATGCGCGCGCGAGTGTACGAGTTGGTCCCATTGAAAATATAATAATATATTAATATACACATCCGCGAAAATGTGACGCAATTATCGTGCTTTTTGTTGTTGTTGCTGTTGTGGTGTTGTATCATGACGTACAATGACCTACTATTATAATATTATAAATTATTATTACTATTATTATTGTGTGTGAGCACAGACAGACGATGCTAATCGTGAAATGCGATTACGATCGGTTTTTTGTTTTGTTTAACGTTGTGTTGGCGGCGGCAAACAACAACGCGCATATATATATATATATATATATATATATATATATGTAATATGTATTATGTATATTAACGAAGATTATAATAATAATAATAATAATAATAACAATAATAATAGAAAAACAAATCTGTAACACAATCGGCCTCTTGTTGTATACGCGCACCTTTACATGTATAATGTATACTTAAGCTTATATACACATAATATACAAATAGACAGATTGTTCGTCTCGCGACCAGCGGCGGCGGCCGAAAGACGTACCTACCGTACACACACGCAGACGCGAACGAACACAATCATGCACCGTACAACTTTTTCACATATAATATACAGGATGATTTTTCATAAACGTAATAGTGCAATGTGTAATGATATAAATTTTTTTTAATTTATCGATTTCATTATTTATTCAATACTATGTATATAGGTACCTACCAACTAACTAAATATCCATGTATAATATGCTACAAGCTCATAAAAAACTTGTAACAACATTTTTTATTGATATTTATTAAATTGTATGATTTAATGAAATCGCTTATTTATCTATTACTGCACGTTCCAGTAAAGTGAGAGTTTTTTGAATATTTTTGATTTTTAAACAAAAATAATATTAAACTATACTGTTTTATTTTTACAGAGTTTATAATGTTTTTTTTTAAATAATTAGCGTTAAATTAAAAATTACTTTCTTGAATTTGTAATGAACTACTTAGAGCAATATGGTACATACGTATTAAACGTCAATTCATCTAAGTTGCGTTTAAATGCTTAAAAATATTATATCAATTAATATAACAATTTTATATCTATATCGATGCATACTTATAAGTTACAAAATGTAATACTCATATTATTATACATCAACAGACAACATTTTTAAAATCGGTTACTAAATTAATACCTAATGTTTACAATAAATTGAAATTAAATATTTACAAGAAAAACGTTTAAGCATAAAATGTAGTAGCTATGTTATGAGTTATGACAAACATTTTTACGAGAATACGTGTCTCTAGCGGTGCATACTAATTGAGTATTTAATATTGAAAGACATCTGCACAGAAATGAATAGTAATAAACTAACAATTCCTATTATTATTGAGTTCAGGGAATGAACGAAAAAAATTACACACGAGTCCGCTATTGGGAAACGAAAAATACATTAGCTAAGTTCTATAGGCTTATACGCTTAATGCAGAGGCGATTGACATAATACGATTTTTAACTTTACCTGTAAAATGTATCGACACAGACTCAAGTTTAAAATTGGAAGTAAAATGATTTTTTTTTTTAATTTGACGAGAATCAGTTAATATTTAAACGCGGACACAATAATAAGAATAATATATTTTAAACTTCACGGGACTCAATTAGTGTGTTTACATCTAGAAAACCCGGGACTCGATTTGATGTAATAAGTCTTATCGATGCGACCCAGTTCGGTCAGTTCGTGCGCGGCATTCATATTTCCAGTGCGTTGAAAACAGATCACCCTGTACACCGCAAAACAAAAACCGTCAAGATTCGGTCTCGTTTGAAATTTTCGTTTATTATATTATATTATATTATTTGCATACAATGGTTCCGCGTGTATATAATATGTATATATTATATAGTACGCTCTTGCCGAAATAATAGTAATAACAACGTGTATACACACACATACACACATCTATCTATCTATCTATAATACCTATCCGTAAAGTGTATAGCTGAAAGGTACCTAACGTAATGTCGTCTTATAGCATCGCGCGTGCACATGTCATGTAGGTATATTAATACTCACGACGACGAAGTCAAGTCGGGGGACGTGATATAATAAACCGCGTCAGTCGCCCGCGGGGAGGAGGTTACGCGCGTTATCATTCCGATCGTCTACACGCGCAATGATAATAATAATAATAATTACTATTATTATTATTATTATTACTATAATCATATCTATAGTAATAAAATATACCTATGCGAGCCGATATCAGCTCGCCGCTCTGTTGTCCGACGACGAGAAATCGCACCGTCGCGGTCACCCGTTAAACATAATTCATCATATTTTTATTACTTCTTTGCATACGCCGCCGCTACAAAGTCGCATATTATCGTATTATATCATATCATCGTATAGAGGCGAATGGCATGAGATTTCAGAGCCCGGAGTGACGCGAAATAAAAATCGAGTCGTATGGCAGTTGCATGCATCGCATATTACGCGTCGACAGATAGTATAATTACATAATGTTTCGTGTGTGTACGTTTACTACACCTAATATAATATAATATTATGTGGGTACGTGAGTGTGAGTTTTAAGGAGATGGATTCCATAGACGGTAAATTGGATTTAAATTTTTCCGAGCCGAAGAAAGCACGTATACCGCGCGCACGCGTAATACGACGCGTGTCCGGTTATTAAAAATACGAACAAATACGCGTCTTATTTTATTCGTCTGTACCTATTAATATCATCTTCAACTTCCGCGCTAAAAGCGCGTATTGAATTTCCGAGCTTACATTAGTGCATAGTTATATTGTAGTTTCACGTTTCACGTGGTATCGTGATGAACGGTCTTGCCTTTAGCATGAAAAAATGTGCAACGTAATTCAGCCACAAAATGCTTTAACCCTACGTCCCTATACCCATCTCCGACGACAGATTTCCTTCTTACAATTTTATTTACTTGGGGTCACTTATTGTTGAGATATTTTCATTGATAAGCACGATTAATTATTGTCAATTTAAAAACCATCAATGCGGTGACTGTTGTGCTGCAGAAAATCGAAACGCGATTTATCTTAAGGTACTCATTAAACATATAAATCGATCAGAAAACAAAAGAAAAGTTTACAGTTGAAGGATTTTGAATTATAAAATAATAAAGAAACGATAAAAAAAAAAAGTCTTCCAGAAAATCTAATTAATTAAATAAAACTGTGTAGATCGACTTTTGCCGTCACGGCAAAGTCGTTAATTAAATGCTATAGGGACAATATTTTTTATTTACACGTCTTCCACAAGTATCGTTTGGCTAAGTCTGCAGTTCGTTTCTATGTCTTTGCGGTGTTATGTTCATGTTTGATGTTTAATTGAATCATTAATTAAATCATCTACGTACATTATATATAGTGTCTATACAATTTAGTCGACATGTATGCATTATTACCGCGTGTAATCGTTACATTTATCATGAAGTCTTGTTTAGACGTGTGTTTGCCGTTTTTGAATAATATGTGAATTTGAAAGCGTACCGATTGGACGGTACAATATAACAGAACATCAATAATTATTATTGGTTGTTATATTTCACGTTTTAGACGCACACGAGCAACGTACCCGACGTGTATTCATAATAGAACATAATAGAAACCAATGAGTTGACTTGTTCGTAGTGAGTGTATGTTATTACTTACTTACCTTACTCAAACGTACAGTTATGTACACAAGTATAATATAGATACATGACGTACACTTTACGGTGTACACAAATACACAACAAAGCGTAGGTATATGTACGTACGCACGTAACACTAAACTTGTTAGTATCCTGAAAATTATTGCTATTATTATTGTTATTATTATTTTCGCCAATGTGATTTATCATTTTACTGTAACGCCGTTACAGAATACATTAATTTAATATTAAATTGCGAAAAAAATTATACGGTTACAACATACACCGGACCTTATGGCTAAACGCATCCTATATGCTTTATTAACTTAATAACTTACACAATCTATGTACTTTTAACACGATCAAGTGGTATATTTCCGCGTTGAGGGTACTGTGATAGTTGAATTATTGTTAAAATATAACTACTATCCCACAGACCTGTGATTTTGATTCATGTGTGCAGATTTATTCAATCGATCACGTCAATAATATACACGTGCATATCTGAGACTACAAGGGAGGGGGTTTGATTTACCCAAACATTTGATTAGCTGTGATATGATAATAACGATATTTTTAATCTTAGCTTATTCCTTATTGTTGAACATTTATATACACATTGGCAGGAAATTAAGAAGTTTAATTTAAGTCCTATGTAACTACTTAAAAAATGAAAAGTAGCAGTATTTTGCACTTAAAGAATATTTGTACTTATATTTTTCTTATTTTCGTGGTATTTAAAAGATTCATTATAAAATTCCGTTAATATTAATTTCAATCGATTTTCATCATCAGAATTTTTAAGATATAGGTACGTAAGTCTTACGTAGGTTGAAAATTAATTCTCATTGGGGTTGCTATAGTTAAAGGCAATGCAGATAGTATTTGGATTTTGAAGTAATTTAAAAATTTAAGGGAAAATAGTGTACTATTTATATGATATATATATACATATATACATAATCTATGGGGTGAGGTTGATATCCTGCGATACCACTTCGAGTTTTTGAAATTGAATCACTTTAATTGTGTTTTTCATTTTATCTTAAATTTTGGTTTGCTATCATCAGTTCATTTCTATTTTTTTTAATTAGCTATGCATTTATATTGCATTATAACATTTGAAATTTAAACACTATTATATCATAACAATAGTCAATAACTGTAATACATAAATATTATAATTTTCGATTACAGATTTAAATTGCCTATTTATACGTTATCTTAAATCTGATATATTGTGTTTGATACTAATAAATACTTTCTTTTTTTTTTTGTATAGGTACTTTCAAAAAAAGCAAATACATATTATTCTATATTATTGCTCATTTTAGTATAGACGATAAATAACAATAAACCTACGTTCAACGATTGCGTAATTTTGTAACATCAAATTATATGTATAATGTAAATAAGTATATTAGCAAGTAATAAGCCAAAATAGAAAATGCAATTATTTTTTAATTATATCGATGACCATTATTTTAATGCAACACTTTATTTGCGGATATTTGCAGCATCATTCCCAATAACTAATCAAAACAAAAATAATTTTCTTTTTCAATATCTGTACTTTTAACATTTTTGATTATAAATTAGGTAACTATTTTAGAAAATAATTACCCGATCAGTATAATGATCTGTAACAAGAATTCACATCCTAAACCTACTTTAATTTTTTATTTATTATATTTGTGATGTTTCAACATACTACATAATATATGTTACTATACACGTTTGATAGTTTTTAATATAGTAAAAATGATACCAACAACAAATTTAATAAATTATTTGTTCAATTAATGACAATAAATATTAGATTAAATATAATATATGAGCTAAAGTTTGTGTGCAAGTTGTAAGAGTTATAAGTGTCATTCGAAGAAAATAAATCTTGTGACAGACAATTCAGTCTACGACAGACGTTTAGACCCTAAACCTTTTACCACCCAAATTAATGTTTCTGTATGTTCGTAGTGTAGTAGGCATGACATTTTTTAATCGATGCTTTGCTTCTTATTACTCGAAAGTAATTAGTAATTTATTATTATTACTATTGATTTACGTTAAGTTAGACACCTATATAATAATACAAGATAAACACACGATGATTTAATAGCATGTCATAGCTCAATACCATGAAATAATATCGTAGATGTAAACATTGAGAATCTGCAATCTCTATGTATAGTCTATACGAACATAATTCTATATTTATGTACACGAAACATAAGATAACGATGAATTTAAAGTTTGGGATATCATCGTGTCTAGATTGTATAATTGGATTTTGTACCAATACCTATATATTTTTTACAACCCACGGTTCGATGGATTAATGTAATAAATATTCGTGTGATTTTTAGTATTTTATTACATCGAAATAGGAAAATATATACATTTAACATTGATTAAAATTTTTTATACAATTTAAATTACCGCCTGTATTATTACACGTTTTGCGCATAAACAAAAATGCATTATAATAATTATATTATATAATTTAAATAATTATTATTTTAAAATTTTTTTTTTGAAATCGATTTTGTGTAATTTAAAATTTTTGCATATTTTGAAATTTTTCCAATAGCATTTGTGTATAAATGCATGCTTATTTCACACGTAGCACTGTAGCAAATTTTTAGTGCACTAAATAATTTCAATTCACAGCCATGCATTAATGCCATGAAAGTGATACATACGTATTATAGGTGCGTCGTGTTAAACGCTGAAATAGACAATGTGAATAATTGCAGTATTTCACCTGCCACATGTTACTTATAAGTAATAACTAATAATATATAAAATATCCATATGTACAATAGACGATTCAGGTTCGGTTAATCAGTTTACGCTTTATAATAATTAACAGGCAACTACCGCACTTCATTTTTTAAAACGTTGTTACCACAGTCAACTATGTTTACGCATGTTCAGCGGTTTATTTTTAACACCTAGTTTAGTTTTAAAACTGTTTGAAAAACGTCATTAACGTAAATATTTTCATGCGTTATGAAGGCATCTATTACATTATATAGTTGTAAGCCATTAAGCACCTATACGCGTTATGAGTATTTCGTAAGTCAATAGGTACTATTATAATTATACATATGTGGTATGCGAGTGTGTTAAAATCGGCATTACTGTATATATGATTATATATTTTAGGTGTTCGCAAACTGAATTGGTAGGTTATATACAATAAAAAAACATTGGGCCTTTTCTTTAAGAGAAATGCGATAAATTTTGCTAGTAAAATCTATATTTACTGTTATTAAACGAATAATGGTACCGCAGTCCGCAGGTTTTAAAACCGTCTATACATTTTTTCAATGTTAGTATCCGAGGCCATTTTTTAAAATGAAATTTTAAATTAATATTTAGTTTTTTTTTAAAAAAAAGAAGACTCTTAAATGAGGTTAAAAATGGGTACCTATTTAAAATTAATCTTATTGAACCAGATTGCAAATTTCCAACATCAATTTTTTTGTCTTTTTTGATGTATAGAACTAGATTCACAGTTGGTTTCATTTAAACATGATGTGCTAGAGGGTGTGCTAATAAATTAGATTCATTATTCGAATTTTTTTTAATTTATCCGGTTGAGATTTTGGAAAGTTAAAATATCAAACTCACGTTGTTTATTGTGAGTACAAGTCTCACAACTCGTAATACAATTAAGAGTTGATGTTTTAAGTTTAAAGTTTTAACACTGGCTACTCAATGGAAAACTTCTATCTAAATGCTCGTTACAAAATCGTAACTATCAATCAGTATTCAGTGTATACCGCTTGCCGTAATACACTAATATACCGTCATAGTAATTACTTCAGATATCGTAAGTCGGAACAGGTTGTTAATTGTATTGGGTTTTTACATAAATATCAAAGATAATGATTTTTCCTATTAACGAAATAATAGACGCTAAATACATCGAGTTTCGTATATTATTTCTAGAAACCTATTTTATCATGGCGTAATATACTTAACCTATTATCATTGTTGTTATGTAATATTAACATAGCTCAATTATTTTAATTTTACTTTAAATTTACAATACGAAATTCATGTATGGATTGCTTGGACCTTAAACGTTCACATAATACATACCTATTGAATATACTGTTTAGGAACTAAGTAGTACATTTTATAATTTTCTTTCATAAAAAACCTGAAATTTGTTGAAAAACTTTAAAAAAATTGTTGGGGGCTATAGATATTTTTGGGGGTTAAGCTCCCTAAGCTCCCTCAATTTACGCCTATGAAAATGGACTCTTTTTTAGAGTAATAGTGATGACTGATGACTATTCTGGTTGCACTAGCATATATAATGATTAATTTTATTGATGTGCATAGCGTAGGACATCAATTTTAAAAAAATCGAACGAAATGAAAATTAATTTAAGTCTTGATTCCTGTGAATCGTAACACAGAATACTATATTATAGTATTATACTCATTTATTTATTTTATATTTTTTATATAAATAGTTGTCCATAATAAATATGAGTGTTACTATTCGAATACACATACAATTTTTTTTATTTATATTTAATCTTATTGTGTATATTATATATAGAAACAAAAAATTGTTTCCATGCGTAAAATTGAGCGAATCAAAACATTTAACAACAAATATCGGATGTCGAATGGTAAGACAAATACGACAGGTTGAAGGTGATTTATATGCACCTTAGTTGAAGTTTTTTATTCTATTGATATTATTCGCGATGTTTTATAGTTAACTCTAATCGTTCAAATGTTCAATATTATATTTGCTTAGAAATTATTGTCTTGTACTATTCCATAGCAAATTTGAGATTTTGGTAGATGAGCAATGACGAGAAATGCATATACATAATTGTAAGCGTTGATGGACGATTATTGAATAGATGACGATAGCTATGGACGATGATCAACTACAAATCGTGAACATTAATCGGAGTATGTACACAGATTTCATGCGATAACCCAAAAAGTAAAAGCAATTTAAAATGTGTTAAATTTATTGGTATATTTAAAGTGTGACGTACTCAGCAAGTAAATTGTATAATATTATAACAACATAAGTAAATATAAATTATTTTGCGAGAAGATTAGAGAAGTTGAACTCGAAAATATTATACCCCGAAGGATTATGAATTAACGAACATAACTATATTCTAACATCTGTTAGTTGTTCAAAAAACTATAAACGATTGATCATTCAAAATCTTGACCTTTAATTTAGAAAATAATAGATTAGCTGTACAATATTATTGGTATCTTTGTGTAGTTTCATCTTAACGTAAACAAATTAAAATACTTATTGACTGAACGAATAAGGCTATTATGGTGCACTATAAAAGCACATAGAAAAATATTTAATGTAGGATAGTATTTCTAGAAAAAAATAAAAATGTATGTTAATACATTTTTATAGTTTTATTAGAACAAGATAACATCAAAGCCGTTATGAAAAAAAGATTTAAAAAAATCTTGATTTTATTGTTTTAAAGTTATTAATTGTGGGCAAATATTTATGCCATCAACCATTAATCTTATTTTCCGAGATTGAATTGCATACTTGTACAAATCCGTTCCACGTTAGAATGTAATAAATTCGACCTTTATTAAGCTGTAAAAACGTGTGCAGTGTGAACTTTAATATTATTTAAATATAATATACTGTACTCAACTGGTGTCGAGAGTATATTCTTACCGATCTGGTCTGAAGGTGAATGCATCACGTCGACGTACGGCGTGACTATAATATGATTACGGACACAATTTTAATCGAGATCATAATATAGTTCGCCACAACGACCGTTACTGCCACGGACTGATCTCTCACCACAGTTGTAGGTACGCTTTTGTATTGAACTTTTGATTTGACAAGACTGTAGTAGTCATACCAATACATAGTCGTTAAATCCAAACGCGGGTTATCCGGGTATTAATATATTTTTGAAAGAGCGTTTTGGTATGAAAAATTGATAGAGGAAAAAAATCTCGGGATAAATAAATCGCAGCGAAAAACATGATATCATCATAACAGTATTAGGTATACAGTCATACAGACATAATTATAACTCATTTTTTAACATTGCGACACATTTTGGGTTGGTTTTTTTTTTTTTTTTAATGAAAACATTAATAATACGAGCGCAACGATAAACTATAATTCGTGTTGTGATTTTTAGATTCGGTCCATTTACATCAATACAGACCGAGGTAGGAATACAATAATAAGCGCGAGTGTCTCAGTTTAATATGGGTTCACTTGTATGTAGGACGACATGGTTTTAGCTATTATATTAAATTATTAAACATTTAATATTGGTAATGAGATTTGGGTTCGGACCGCATTCCTTGAACCGCGTGCACTCCGCGGTGTATTATGATGCGATATTGTAATGTGTAACGGAGAAGAATTATTTTCGGCCTCGGAGTCCACGCGATATCATTCACAATAAACATGCTGCACAGCTAATGTATGAATCGTAATTATTATTTATTATTGAACGTACAATAATGCATATACCTCTAAGTGTCCCTTCCCGGCATTTCCTAATTATGTTATACTATGATGACGGCCGAACCGAATGAATTCTAGGTTGGTCAATATTAGTACCAACTTCGTAAATCTCTTAGTAATTTCTCATTAAACTCGGTTTTTTCTTATGTTTCCATGAAAATTGTACATTCTGTGTTGTTCGTTTTCCAAACGAAACGAACTCACCGAATACGACGACTATGTATTTCGTCACACGATCAACGCGATGCGTTCGAGTACAAAACGATTTATAATAATATCGTGTCATGATGATCATTATATTAAATGTATAAACGTGTATTGTGTATATTATTTGCACCAGGTCATAAGAAGCTTGTTAGATTTATACTTTGGTAAAGTAACACGGCGGAATTCATCTTGCGAAAAAAAATATTCTACTCAAAAATCACCACGGTATGTACTATATTATATGAACAATAATAATTAACAACAGGATAAATTTAATATACCTACATATGACTATATGACTATATGAGTATTATTTTCTACGATACGAATGATACGATTAATCGAACCTATTAGTTTTCAACAATAAATACGGTTCTATGATGTAATTTAATATAATATGTTAATGATTACTAACCTTTTTAACGGTATAGAAAATTATTTATTATTATCAAACAGTAATCGAATGAATTAAATTATTTACGCATCGTATTATATAACAATAACAATACTTTATGGATTTTTAAACGTTTTAATATTCTATATATTAGTGATTTTATTTTTAATATAGGTAGTATATATATTACATAAATTAGTATATTATAACAGAATATTATACATAGGTACCTAAGATGATATTTTATTGATAATTTGTAACCAAACCTATACATAACATTCACCTCCGCAGCCGTCGATTTAATTAATTATCATAGTTTTTAAATTATAGGTATCTAAAACGTTTTTACTCTCATAATGAGTTTGAAATTATGCAACGCTTGTTTTAAATAATTTGTTATAATACGATACGCCACGCGTTACTTATATTAATGCCCGATTATAAAAAAATATATACGGTAAATATGAAAACAAATCGATATTTTACATTATAACATGCTTAAGTATAATTAAACATATTTAGTAATAATATTATTTATGTAATAATAATAATTAAAGCGATAATTTTTAATTTAGTAGCGCATAACAGTATACAAGTGTATGTTTATAGTAGTAGTTGCGTAGGAGTATTCCTGATAGGTGTAGTATTCAAAATAATAATAATATACGATTTAATTATCGCAATATAATATTATAATATAAGACATGCGCCATGAAAAATGTGAAACTTAGCAGTTGCGTGTTTGTAGATGCGCACGCATATATATTGTACGATTTACGCATCGTATTTATTTTGCTTTTTATTTACTACTATACGCGACGTTAATTATATAAGTATATAATGTATAAAAACGTCATTACTTTCGGTTTTTAATTTTTTTTTTCGATTTAACGAAAACGTTACACCACCCATGATTCTGACACATTATAAGATATATTATATAGGTATAACAGGATGGACACAGTAGTATAGTTTTAAGCACCGGCTATAGATATCTATACTGTATTTATTTAATATCGCGATATTGTATTGTACTTAATTATTGATTTAAACTTAAGACTAATAAATATATAATCGTTGATAAATAACAAATATTATAAACAACATAAAAACAACTGATTGAAACGGAACTATTTGATAAGGGATTAGTATTTTTTATTTACCGTATAAGTTTTGATACAATACAATTTGTATTATACAAATCTGAAGTACCTACTTAATAAATTGGTGCTTTATCATTTTTATTTTAATGCTCTGATGTTTACGGTATTTGGGTACATATCTTGATTATGATTTTATGTTAGTTAATATGTAGGTACATATTTTGCTATCAGAGAATGTGATGTTTTTTATTTATTTTAATTTTTATTTATTATACATTTTTAAACTGTTATTTTAATAAAAAAAAATATTCCCCTTTGGAGATTTTACGTCTTACGTCTCTCGATACTTATTATTTTAATATTGCATACATTTTAAAATTTTTCGATGAAGATGACGTAGTTATAAAAGTTAGAAATATAAAATACTTAAAATTTAAAAAAATAATGGTTGAAAACGAGAAAAATGTTTCTAAATCTAAATATTATTATTATACATGTGATATGGAAATAATTGAATTTATGTATACTATAATATTTTGTTATTGATTAACGTGGTTATAAAACCAGAGACTATTCGTCTCGCCACCAGCAAGGTCCGGTAAATGACTGCCCCACGCGTTTGAAGATTTTTCATGCACCCACAATTACCTATATATGTATATATACATCGGTATACTATCATTATTATTTTTATTATATACCGCACACCATGGCCACACGCGATCATCATAATAATATTTTATTACACATACAAATGAAATGTACAGATAGATGTTACACCTATATGGATATTAACTCGAGCCGCTAAGACAACATATGATCGTAAACGAGTTATTTAATATACTGTTATAACATTATTCAATAATCGTAAAAATAATAATACTTAATATCAAAACGTAATACCAAAGCACTGAATACCTATTTGCTTGTAACGCGAATCACGCGCGTGCTAGTATATAATTTACACTTTTTCGATAAATCGTTTTATTTTATACATACATACGTATTGAGTACGTATAGAACGTGTATACAGTAGTGTACACATATTATTATATCATTATACGATCGTTATGTCGGATATTCATTGCAACTATATACACGAATCTCGTCTTAGTCAATAATATATTTGACAGCTATGAAGTATGGATATATATTATAAATTATTCTCTCAATAAAGTTCCAATGGAAATTTTAACCCTTCCAGAATTTTAGTCTATTAATATTTTATTATTAGCATTATATTTTATAGTTTAATAAAAATATGTCACACTATTAATTGTCATTGGACAAAATAAATAAATAAATAAGTAGCTAAATATGTATCAGAGTTTTATATTTTATCGAATTATGAAAATATTTTTAAATGTTCCCATAACTTTTTTAAATAAACATTTAGCATTCTGAATCTTCAACGTTATGTGAAATATCTTTTTCCACGCTGTAAAGAATATATACATATACAAAATACGCATATTATGTACAGTTAACAATAAAAGAAGACGAATTTTCTTAATCATTGTAGTTATAGGTATTATCAGTGTTGGTGGTGTATATTTAATAATGCGTAAACATCACAAATATAATAAAATTAATAGAATTAAACTTTTCTTAACACAATACCGTATTAGCGTAAATTTGCATGATCTATTTACATTTTGTACACTAAAAGTCTAAAATACTAAAAGCGTTTCCTCTTTATTACTCCCCCCCTCTCAATATGATAAAACCACTTGTTTCGTATTTTTTCTACGTCAATAATAATCATATGTAATTAGTAAGAATTTGCGCGATCTATTTCGTTTCAATTTAAATCCAATCTAAATTTCATATTATATTTATATTGCACACATTGTTTTGCAAAACCGACAAGGTTCATATGGCATACAAATGTAAGGAATACAAATTATATGATATAAATTTTTTACCTCATTGATAGAAATCAAGATACCAATAATTAGTTATGCGTTGTTATATAGATAAAATAATATTATTTTAAAATGTTGCATAAAATCGTATATTTTAGTTAACAGCATCAATACACAACATATTTTAGCATGAAATAAATTTCATGACTGAAAGAATAGTATATAATATTATGTTTAGTTCAAAAATTATCGTCGAAAATAAAACAAGTAAATTATAGATAAAGTCATTTACAGTGTTTAGATATCATAAGTATAAAATAATATTTAAAAATCTTTTAAATATATTAATAAAAATATAAAGCTGCCATGTGACTCCTATGTATAAATTTAAACAAATACGTTGTAGTCATACTGAATATACTTTTAAAGTCTCAAACCCTTTTGATTGTATTGTTCTGCAATATATCTTCCAGATTTTTACAAAAATTGTGCGTTGTACAATGCATCTAATAATCGTATACAATTTAAATTTGCATCATGAAACTATAAAGTACAAAAATAAATGGAATTCATTTTACGCGATACATAAAAAAAAAAGAAATCAAGATATTAGCGTGTGTGTAGTAGAGTGCTTTTATTCAGTGAGGTCATAGAGTGGATAATAATATTGTCTAAAATTGATGTATTTTATATTTTTATCTTAAAGTTTTATCCACTAGTAAATGAGGTTAGAAAATAAAATTGATGTAACGTTACAAACATTTTAAGAATGCGTCTAACATATTATTATATATTCTTGCATAATACTATATTGTATAGAAAAATTTTAATAATATTACAATAATATTTTCGAATGTTAATTGGCATATAACTTCAGAATAGGTACACGGAAAACGACTCACTCGTCGTTTTGCCTGCAGTAATCTGCATTATATTATATTTTTTATTCGTGCGTTACTCGCTATACCTGTTATCTATATTTAAATGTATCAATTTTAATACAATTTCTGACGCATACGATATTCAACACGAAACCGTATACCATACTATTAGTGTTATTATATTAACGATTTGTTAGCGATGTAGAGAGGAATTGACCGAAACATTAATATAATATATAATAGCACTCAATACAGTGTATACCCGCGGCGCCGCTCGGTGTTATTTTAAATAAATTCCCGTAGAGCGAGCGCGCAAATCGAATTATGCATGCACGCGTGCGGGACGATTTTATTAGGTAAAGGACACTCGTCAAATTAAAAGTAGATAAGGAAAATAGAATAAAAAAATTCAACGATGGGAAGAAAATATAATAATATAGAATATATTGTATGTATAGTGCGAGAGCACGATCGCCTTGGCAAATTCTCCTCCACCTATTACTTACGTCGCCATCGCCGCCGTCGTTAATGACGAGATTAATGTCCACGCGAGACGTCTCATTAAACTGCGTTCTCCTCAGGTGTATAACGTTACATATAAGAATTATTATCACAATAAGCCTATATATAAACTACAGTCTACAACAGACGTTTGATAACATAAATGGGTACCTACGCGATGCTCGCGTGCGCGTTAGGTCATTTTAACGTTATAATTATTACGAAGCTGGATCTTTGTCATTGGCGTGAAAAAATATTTTTTAATAGTATAAAGTGGTAACATAAGTATTAATAAAACTCAAAATTATGTGAAAAACCACAATAAATTTTTTCTTGATCTTCGACAAAGACAAAAAAAATAATTTAGAGAATAGAAAATTAAAAAATAATTTTGTTAGAAAAATTCCAAAACATTCAACATTAATAACATACCTAGATATCAAATTTACTCATGTAATATATTTGCACACATTGTATTAACATTATACATAGGACTTGCAGTATAATGTGTACTGCATATATGTGCGAGTTTTATACATAACTGAAAATCGTATTAAAAATTGCAATGCGTTTTTTTATTAATCTCTCTTTAGCTACATAAACAATAATACACGTGCTATTATTTTTTAAGCATGTTACTGACTACTGTGTTAAGTTAAAAAAATATGAGTACTTTAATTTTATTTAAAGAACATGTTTCTGCTAGCTCACTAAGTGTTAAATTTAAATAGTTGAATGCATTGATTTTACTGCATACAGGACTCACATAATATTTTAAATTCCTTAAAAAAATTTAATAAAAAAATAATATAATTTTTAGGTCAAATCTTAGCCAATAAATGTTGTTAAAAGTGTGTATGTAAGATAATTATTATATTAGTGCTGGTGTTCGAGAGGTAATATAAAACTGTACATCGATTCCATGTTAGTTGACGGCTGATGTAGTGATGACGCGGTCGTTAAATAAATCCAAGACCCGTTTTATTGAAAAACAAGATTACGTGATATAATATAGTAAAAATATATTTAATTTTAAATTTAAAGTAGGTCGAATAAATTTTTTTTATTTTCTAAAAAAGATCAAAAATTCACCCAAATAAGAGAAAATTCCGAAAAAATTAAAATTACTTATCTATTGAAACAGTTTACAAATCACATGTAGCTTAAATTTTTTATTTTCTAAAAAAAAAAAAAAACAAATGTAATTGTATTGAAATCCAAAGAATTATCTAATAAACTAGTACTTTTTTTTTTAAATTTGATAGATATTATTTGAATTCAGTGGATAATATACAAACTAAAGAGTAACCTTATGTCTTAGTTCCTGTATAACGAAAACAAAATTGGAAATTTAGTTATTGTTGAAATTGAAACAAGGTATATGAAGTTATAAAATAGTCGAAATAATAAAGTATAATTATTATTAATTTATCTTAACTGCATAATGAAACTATACGATTTTGAGTTTCCTATGCCATATAATGCCATTTTTTATATGTATACAGTTTGTAAAAGTTATTCATCATTACGTTGTAGAATTGCAATTACATAAAAATCTAATAAAAAAAAAAAAAAATAATAAGAAGATAATAAAATTTTGAAAAACAACTTTTATTTCATGTATAAATCAAATAATAAATAATATAATAAACTAATACAATATTTTTGGCGTAATGTATGTAATTTCAATATACCTATTCAAGGCAAATCTGGAAAGTTAAGTTAAATTAATAAAGTACCAAAAGTTAGTATAAATAGCCGATTTATTGTCTATTGTCTATTGTATAACAAATAATAACTGTTAATTCATAATAATTAATAACATTTCTGGATTTATTGTTATGCATAATCTGTTGTATGTATGAGTACACTTTTGGTGATGGCGGGAGAGTTTAAAAGTAAGAAATTGTTTAACAAACAATATACGATTAAGACGATTATTTTTGACTGATTTTAAAAATATACGCAATATTTATCAAACAATAATTTTATTTTAGTGAGATTGTGTTATGGTTATTAATTTATTATATTAGAGATTATTTTATTATAATTGTCAGCAATTTTTAAACAAACAAGAAAAATATGTATATTTTATGACATACCTACTAAAATTTTTCATAGGATATATTTACAAGTATATATTAATGATAAATTATAATTAATTTAAGAATATTTAGAATATCTACAACTAATTTGACATAAATTCGTCTTTTTTATATTTACGTAAGGAATGAGATAAATTATTAGTCAGTTAGTAGTATACAATTTTAACTAGCTAGTTTAATAAGTACGAAATAAATTTAAAATAAATATCACTCATGTTGGATTCAGACGATGACGTATATGTTTCCAACATCGATCAGAAATAGATAGTGAACACAAAAGAATTAATTCGCAAATATTGAAAAAAAAATGTGATTAAAAATAAAAGCACAGCAAGTACACACTCTAGGTATATCATTATCGATAGTGTTAACTATTGTTAATTAATATGCACAATATATATATATATATATATATGGATTTTACATAATATTATAGTTTATAGGCTAATATATTTAACATAATTAAAAAATTGAATCTTTGTGTAATAATAAAAATTATAATTACATAGTTAAGTTATTAAAAAGTTTTCAGTTTTAATTTAAATATTTCTATTTTTTTCTTTTAACTAAATAATTAGGCAACGGATTAAGTATAAAATATTTTTTTTATATTACTCTGATAATTTAAAACCGTTTTTAATGCCTGGGGGCCGTTTTAGCATAAAATAAAAATAAATTAGTTTTTTTAATCGGAGTCGTTTGTCTTAATTAATCAATGTAGGTAAAATAAATATTATACAGCATTACACTTTGATAGTTATTTCTAAACCAATATTATATTTAATTATTCATGAGTTTAGTTAAAATATATATACATGGTTGGTTAGTGTTAGTAATCATCCATCTTCCAAGGTGAACTCGATAAACTCGAATCAATATTTTTTGTAAAGTACTTATATTTTGTCATTATTTAAACCAAAAAAAAATAATAATAATAATAAATATTTTCACCATGTAAACCAAAAGTAAAAAAAATAATTTATCAAGAAGAAATATAGTAATTTATTAATATATTTCTATTGAAGTTTATTTTTTGTAGTATCTATAATAGTTATGGATAGTTATAGATAAAACAAAATGTTCAAAATGTCGTGATATGAAACAAATTATATACTCCTGTACGTGTAATGTTAAATTGAAACCTTGTAGTGTATCAGTGTATTTTTGTTGTAATTAAAAAACCGTTGTATAGTATTTATTACATTTTTACACTTCAAAATAGTGATTTCAAATAATAACGAATCGTTGTCGGAGTTTTTTTATTTATTTAAATGAGCAGAAACAAATTAAAATAATATTTATAGCCGATTTTCAAACTGTTGCAAATAATATCCCATAAATTCTTCAAATAAGTATCAAACAAAGTAGATGTGTATACATATAATAATACAATATTGAGATCGGAGTGGATTACAAAATAAATATTTCAATAGCCAAAATTTTTCAAGTTTAATTCGATATGACTAATGGATGATTTATTGTTAATATTTATTAAATTATCTTCTAAAATATGTTATGCCATAAAAAACATTTTTTTAATCAACGAACTTATTTATGTATTCGTCGTATGTAGGTAGTAGTATCCCCATAGGCATTACCATTTTTAAAATAAGCAAATGAGTGATAACTTATAGGTATCGAATCAAATAGGTAAATTTTAAGGACGTTTGAAAAATTCATTTTCATATTAAGAATGTTAATTGGCAAAAAATTATATCACAATTGCACTAATTCTCATTCTCGCTACAGCAATAGATGTTTATCATACATATTAAATATTATTTGAGTGAGTTGAGTAATTTATTTTTATTTTACACATTATTAATTTCCTTGGTAACACTTAAACAATAAATATTCGCTGTTAATTATTGCGGTGACTGTGGATCGACTATTAATGATAATAATATATATTATTATTATTGGACAAAACATATTATAGAACAGTTATTTTTATAGTATCTAATAATTATAACTTGAATTTATAAGGATTACAATGACTTCAAAAACCATAATACCTAACTAATATTAATATTAACATTTTATGTTAGAATATTTGTTTGATTATTATAAGAACTAAACTAAGTTTTACTTCCATTTTATATTTTATGTAAAACTATCAAGTATTAAGGATTATTATTTTCAGTACATAAAATTAAATAACTCAGAAATTATACTCGTTTAAATTTCGATTTATTAGATGTGTCAAAGTTTACAAAAAAAGAATAATGTGTTTAGTGTGAATAGTAAAAAAAATGTGATTTTGTTTAAAAAAAAAAGAAGTTTTCATTACCAATTACCATGTGAGAAAAAATCCTCTAAATTATTATAAACCCTTAAATGATACAAAAACAATATATAAGTAGGTGAAAAAATTATTTTTAGATAAACCTATATAGCTGTTAACTGTATACTTAAAGGTTAAGAATTTTGAAAATTAGAATTTAAATAAATTTGTTATTAAAGATTATAACTGATATGAGTGGGAGGATGGAGAATATGCACTTATTGCAAATCTTCGCCGATATGTCATATTTTTCAAACACATCGTTTATATTTGTTTTGATTTCATAAAATTGTAGCTGCAGATGCGTATTAATAATGGTACTGTGGTTGAAAAGTAGGTAGTATATAGGTAGTATACGACTCAATATCTCAATACCACGAGAGTATAATATATAAACATATTTTATTTTATATGATTTATATGGACATTAAATTACTCTGTTATAAGTCCATACATATGCCACTATGGGTGATAGTTCCGACAGACGGTTAATATAGGTGTATAATGTATGATACAGTACTTTTCCGATCATTATTACGAGGTATGTAATTGCAAGACTGGCCGTCGGTGCGCGCGTTTATATAAAAATATATAATAATATTGCTTGTTGTAATCGCTTTTTTTTATTCCTTGTAATTATTATGATGATAATTTTAACTGTATGTCCAACAATACAAAACGTTTGTACCAATACATTTCTCGAGACATGTACCCGGTGAACATTGATATTAATATTACAAGTGACGTATGTATATAACCGTGGTAACTATACGTGTAATACGCAATATGTATATTATGCAGACGTATACAATTATTCTAGTTCAATGTACAAAACAGTGCTTAAACGGTATCTCAGAATTGCTAGATCTGAGTAACTTGTTATATAGATTATCAGTTGTCACGAATAATAATATTCGTATATTACATAGTCATTACATTACAGTTAGAACGACGACAATAATATTATAATCACAAACTGGTATTACATTATTACAACATATATTATAGTATTGGCGTCATCATATCGATAGGGAAATTACTATTTAATTAAACAATATTATTTATTGTTAATAAATCTTCAATCATTATGATACAAATATTTATCACGCAATAAAATATCTATATGCACAATAAATATATTTTAAAAGTATTAAATGTTATATTTTTGCTTTTTAGGGCGTTATTACCAAATAAAATTAATAAATAAATAAATGTTAAACACATTTATTATACATGGAATTAAAAAGTTAAAGCTATATATAGACTATATAGATATTTGTGGAACACAATATTTTTTTCAGTGATGTACTTAAAATTTTTTTTTTACAATAAACAACATTTTTTTATAATAAACTGTAAATAAAATATAAATATACCTAAGTATTTTTTAAGTATAAAATATGTTCAACTGCACAAAATATCAATGAAATAATGCCTCGCCTCCTATCTAAGTACTAAATGTGTCACTGGTCTTAATATTCCTACCTGTATAATAAAATATTATTATACTATATAAAATTATAATGTAATATCTTAGCGATCATTGCGTCTCTTTCATTATCGTACGGACAATGAAGTTTTTCGGATATTATTACAAAACTTGAATGCACTTGTATTTGATACGTGTATAATAAAATCAAACAGGTGACAAAAACATTGATACCTAGTAGTGTACACAACATTCAAGACGTACGATTATTAGTCATAACTCATAATAATAAATGCAAATGCTATGTGAATGAATTAAGGTCTAATATATCACATTGACTATTGAAGGACCAGAAGCAATAATAATACCAGTATATGTGTAGAAATTATATAGGTATTATATTACGATTGTATGAGATATGTATAGAGCTATATATGCATATACTATATATCTATAAACGATGTTTTTTTATCACCGTGCGATGATATTAAATGTTATAAATTACAATAAATACAAATCATACCCGTATAATAATATAGTTAACTTGCGCGTGTCTGAAAATCATTAAATTAAAAAAATCGTTTCTAACGTTTTTAATTTTTATACATATTCAACAGTTAATTTTCCCATGCGCAATGGTTAAATGTGTATGTATAATGTATATATATAGATGTGTGTGATCGATTGAAATTTAGCACTGTAAATTCATACACACTACATGTCTATATAATATAATAATATAATAGAAAAAAAATAAAAAAAAATGGAATCATAAAATTATTCATTTTTCTGAAATTCAAATTCAAATAAATTTTTAACTATCATACGTTATGTAAGCTATACAACACATGTCATTCGTATAAAATATACTTAAAATACATTAAAATTCATGAAAATTATATGAGTTTTGAATAAAAATTTTATACGTGCAATCTATTAATGTATAAATGCCGAGTATAGAATATACCACTCTAAAATGATTTTTTTTTTTTATATAACTACTAGTACACAATACTATGATAGCTCGACAATTATAACTTTAAAATGATTAATTTTCTGGAAATTAATTCAATGGAATTATACTTATGAAATTTAACTACTATAATTTATAATGAATAATAAATAGGTATAGACAATTATTATTAATGTTTATCAAAAAAATAACAAAATATAAAAGTTGATGATTTTGCATGTAAGAAGTATGTATAGTTTATAGTATAATATGATAAAATTAAAACAATATCACAATATTAAAATGCTCTCATTATAATGCGTTCACAAATGACACACAGTGAAACTTGAGAGATGTTTCACGGAAATGCATCAAAAAAATCATATTTTTGTTTGTCATTCATTATTTAGTTGTAACTTATTTCAATAGTACATAGTTCAAGAACAATTTAGGATTAACATTGATGTAACCATATAGGGAGTTGCTTCTCATTGACTCATAAAAATATAATACAAATTTAAAATATATATAGTATTTAAAATATATGTAGTTCCTATACTCTCTAATAAAACTTAAAATGAAAATTTTTTATAATTTTTACACAAGAAAAATATCCTTACGCTGTCTTTTTTCTGATCCATTGTAATTATATGTTGTCTCAAAAATATAAGTAGAATATTATAAATATAATTTAAGTGTCAATAAAAAAGTAATATCGAAGGAATGGAATTGTAAATATTGAATGGCACGTCACTCGACAGGACTGAAACGAAATGGTAATGCACTAATGCGTAAACGCGTGAATAAATAATATTAAGCATATATGTAAGTAAATAAGAATGTAAGATTTACCTAACATGGTATATGGGTACCTACGACTCTGAAAATGTACGTTAGAGTAGCTGGATCTGGGATCAATGTCGTGGATACGTGTCGTTCGCGGGAAAAAACATTAGTCGTGAGCTTTGTAAAAAACGGAGACAAAAAATAGCTAAACAATTATAACGCGAAAGTGTTATTCGGAAAAAATAGATAGTTCTCCAGTTTTTTAAATCGTCACCTAGGGCAGTGGCACACAGTAATGTAACAATAATAGTTTTTATCGTATACATTCCTACAACACTGTTTAAATGGCCAATTAGTATTGTTGTCGTAGGACTCGGCGATGAAACGGAGACGTTATTTTAATCGTCATTAATTAATCATTTATTTTGCCACAAATTATTATTCTTCATCGACGGCGTCTATGTATTTGTTTTATTATTATACAATGTATTAGTTATTGCTGAACAATTTTAGTCTCATCTCACATGAAAAAAATACTTATCTAATACACCGTGGCCATTAATTGTATATCAAGGGTACATGTAACGTGTGGGCGGGCATGTATAAGTATCTGTTAGTGACATTAGCGTATGTTGGTAAATGAATGATTGTGATTTCTAACACTACGAGTAATTTTAAAATTTCAAAGTAAAATTAAAAACACTTAAATCTAATGTGGTCATAAATATTTTTAAAATGTACCTAATATTGTATTATTATTGTTTATTCTAATTACTTTATATGCATTAAATTCGAAAATAATATATAGTCGAATTTTAAGAATAACATATTAACTTTAATTTTTATTGTAATTGGTACTCACTCTAAGAATAATTTTATAAAATGTATAAAATAAAAATAAAAAAAAAATAGTACCTAGTTCTGCAAAAATACGTCAACTTCTCGTTTATTTATCCAATGAAACTTGTTCAATAGTATTGTAATATTAATAATTATAAGCATTGTTATTTGTTATTACTCGTCCTATTCGACCTATTCCCGTAAGTTTTTTTATATTGTGCATTGCGTATTATACTTTTATTTTAAATACTACTGCTGTAATACAAGTTCTTATTTTTTTCTTATTTTCAATCATTGTAAAACTCATAGGACATGGTTTCGTCATCGGATGTTGTAGCTACAATTTTATTTAATTAATAAAATTCTTTATATCTTAATATTGCAAAACAAATTATATGTAGGTACCCTACACGTGTTTTTCCACAACGTAATGTGATATGTTAACTTCTATTTTATTTTTAAAATATATTTATAATATGGTATTCTTCGTAGATAATTATGGTTTAATAATATTTAAGTATAATGCACAAACACTTGATTATATATGCATGCGAATCTAAAAACCTAATAACGTGGCAATCATCTATATTGTATAATAACTGCATAATTCAACTATTATAATAATATAATATCACGTGCGGTGATGGTACAATGTTGGTCGGGTTTTAAAATTATTCATATTTTTGTGTGAAAACAAAATCACTGATAGCGCGTATAATATTAATACATAATAACTAGCTATTCCAGCGCACTCCGTTCCTCGTACAAAATGTATCCGTGTAAAAAATTTGATTACCTAATGCTTACATTTAGCGTAACAAGAGTCGATAAATAATATTTTTGATTTTCTGGTTTAGTGTATAGATGATATTTTCGACATATCAACTTAATAATTCTGGATTTTATCATAAATTTTATTTTTATTTTTAATTAAAAATATAAAATAAATAATAATTAACATAAATTTTTTTTTTCAATTCGTTCATTTCTCTTTTTCATAAGCATTAAGTGTTTTTGTGGTAAATATTTATATATATTAAAACAAACAATAATCTATTTATTTTATTATTTTTATATATTTTGTCCAATTCTGTTTTTAAAAATATTTCCTAGTTTTAAGACTTAAGGTTCCGTAGTTTTTTTGTACTTTGCAATTTTACAAATGTTTCAATTTGATTTTTCTTTTTTTAATACATTGATTAATTGAAAGATATTTTAATGAATTAAATATGTGGAATAGAAGCAATACTATTGAACTTGCTATGCATTATTTTACAGCAACTAATTGTTCGTTCTATAATATTGATATATTTAGCCCACATTCTAGGTGGAAATAAGTTATATTTTTCAATATAACTTTCTTGTATACATAATCAACGAATTCTTTAAGTTTTTTGTTGATCGGTTTTAAATAGTTTAATGACATTAAATCATTAATGTAGCAATTGTTAATTTCTTCGGGCAATAAAAATGATAAGCAAAAAAACAATTTCAATGTTCATTCTATTCGAAATTGTTATTTTTAAATTCCTTTGAAACCTCTAATTTTTGTATATTCCTCCATCATTCTTGACCTAAGTGAAACCGAAAACCTTTTAATTGAATTAAAAGACTTCAAAGATCGCTACATAAATAACTCTTTCAAAGTCCGCATATATTTTATCCAAGTTTAAATAATTTTGAATTGAACGAAAAGCTTTTGTATAAATATCATTAGTTTTATTTGGAAGTAAAAAGAAAACTAGAAAGACGTAGTAGTTATTTTTTACTATACGCAAAATTACTTATGCGAAATAAAAAATTTATATAAATGCAACGATATTCTATAGGATGCACTCGCGAAGCAAGACGGACATTTCGAAATTTCCGCCATGAAACGACGTAACTTGTACATTGTTATGTATACCAGCTACATATTTTATGGTGCTGATAGTTATGTAGGTACGCGTATTATATTAATAAATTCTCGAAGAAACGTGGTCGTCGACTGATGACGATATATTAGTGTGCGGCGCTCATCAATTGACTTAGTCGTATAATTATTTGAATTTTCACCATGATATTATTAGCTAGTACACGATGAGCTTTTAAATACTGTAATATAATATTGGCTGTTTTCGATTACAACTCCCGAGTTCCTTGTATAATAAATCGCTATACTTGTTTTTTTATAATGTACAAATTACGTAGGTATATGTTTACGGTATACGGAGAAAACCCACACTGCAACTGCATAGACATATGCGTTATATTCTATGCAAAAATCCGAATTCAACTTTTATGTTCCGTCAATAAATGCATTATGCATAATAAATAATACCAACAACATTCTGTAGGATACGTGCTAATTGAGTGTGTAGAACTTACGCAAGTCCACAACTCGAAACTCGAGAAAGTAAAAAAAAAATGCATTTGAGTAATGAGTTGATAAAATAATTTCAAATATGAAATATTTTTCGAATTGTTAAAGTTCTTATCGATATAAATATACAAAATTAAAATTTGACTGCAATGGTGTAACTTATGTTAAAAAACTGAAACTTAATAATATTTTTAAACTTTTAAACTTAACTTGTTGCCTGTTGGTTTATTTTCTATTACACAAGTAACTTAATAACATCATAGTTATTCATTTTAAAAACCTTATTATTTTTAATTTATTTGAAATATAATTTATGCGTTGAAATCATAATTATACAAATTAATTTTTTTGTGGATTACCATTTGATCAAATCTGTTGAAATGAACAAATAACTGGTAAAAAATAAAATATTATTTGCTTAATAACATAAAACAAATATGTCTTGATTTAATAATTTAGTAAATATAAACATATTGCATGTTATTATAAACACTTTTATCATTACAATTTGCAATAACCATTAAGAAAAAGTGGTACGATATAACAAAATAGGCTATTCATTTAAAGTTAGATAAATAAATAGAAAACATTAATTTATAATTTAAACGTTTCTTATAATTAAACGTAGATACGTTAAATTGACAACTTTGTTCAATCGGTTTTAAATTGACATTAATTTTTGCAACTAATTTGCTATAATTTGTAACGTCGATAAAAAAAAAGTACATTGCATATTTTTTACGGTGCTTATGGTAGCATTAGGGTGCCGAATTTATGTATAGCACCCTATTAGATATTGTCTGATCGGTTTTAAATCTTCAAATAAGTACTATATACTTTATGTGATTATTTTATTGTAATGTACTATAAATTGTAATTTTTTAACTATCAAATTCTAATAAATATTTGTTAAAAGTTTAAAAAAAACTTAACATTTATAACTAACTCAATTACATTTATTTTTATAAATCCATATTTTCATAGTATTAGTATTGTAGATTAATTGACTAAATATGCACGAGATATAGTACTCGTAAGTGGATTCTATAATAAATTATTCAATACGAAATTAATTTCATTATTATGGCGACAATAATAAAATAGCCAAGGAATATTCATAATAAAAAGTTTCTATTCTGTATATAATACATAACGTGGGTGTAAAATTTTCATAATATATGAACGATTATAATAAAATATAATAGTAATGATGAGAGATATTCGATTCAAAGACCGTCATATATAAAATAAAAAATTGCATTGTTATTTGATTATAGTATTATTTTAGCGATAGTCGCTTTCGATATCATTCAAATGTATACTTTGTAAGTATAAATTTTGTAAATACACTATTCGACTGATTGGCCTTTACTGTAAAGTGTATTTATAACTTATAAGTAAAAATTAAAAAAACTTTCTTTAGTTTTAATAAAATATAAACCTATTACAGATAAATTTATATATAAATATTATTATTTTTTATACAATTTGTATTTATGATTTGTACCGGCTTGACAGAAAAAGATTGTATACGAATGATAAAAATATGGAAATACAATAAAATACATTATACCTATAAACACTTACATTTTCAAAAAATTAACAAAAACTCTTCACAGTCTCATTATAGTACAGTGTGGCAAGAATATAGGGACGTGTAAATCTTAAATTTCACCAAAAGCAGCACCAGAAAACTCTATTTATTCAGTCACTTTTCAAAATGAAAATACAGTGCCTACTGCAACAGTGTATTATAAAATATAGACTAATACAAGAATTTTTCTATTTCGTCGGTGAAGTACCAACTTATTTTTGGTCGAAGCGAAATACAATTTGCACGCTGTAAATATGCAGAGTATCTTGAAGTATATTATTTGGTACAAGCTACACAAAATCTTGTAAACATTATTGTTCCTAAATGTGTCAATGTGCAAATACAATCGTTACAAGTTGTGCACATAAATCAATTTTAACAATAAAAAAAAAATTATTTTTAAAAAAATATTTTTGAACAAAAACGTCAAAAACCGTATAGAAACACCACAGTTGTAATAGTACCTACGACACCCATATATTATGTTTTTATGCTGCTACGGACAAAACTATATATAATAAGAATAACATGCATAATACACGTTTTATATTAAGTTATTAATCCAATACGATTCAAAATGATGAATTATCGGATTTCTACGACACAATGTGATATTATAATGAAACGATGATGGCGTTGACGACATTCGCGGGCTATACTTTTACGATTTCCTTTACAAAAGTAATGCGTGTACTACAATAATTAGCGCACAAATTGACAGCGCTATGTACAGTATGTACAAGTATATACCTAACGGGCAATAGTGCAGCATTACCTCAGTTGATCTATGATTAAACACGTTCACACATTCTTCGGCTACTTCGGTTGCAAACGATGTCCATATTATTATTTTTATTAGGTAATGGGCGCTTGCTGTTGGCATATGGGAAAAAAACGAAAACGAAATTATTTTAATAACGTTCAACACAATCGTTACGATGTCGGCGACGGTCGTGTTTTGAGATAGGTCGTGGCACGAGAGGACTTGGCCCCGCCGCGCTGCCGCTGCCGCTGAGAGTGGTGGAACCATATAGTGACCGTCGGCGAGGAGGAGAAGAAGAAGAAGAAGAAGCAGAAGGAACCCTTTGCTGCTGCTCATCATCACTTTTACCCGAACGATCTTCAGTACGTGCGCGCTGCCGGGTGAGTTTACAAATGCACTGCTGTACACGCTAAAAGGAATCACACAGGTAAAATAATTCAGAAAACATTATATTACTAATATTATTTTTATTTTTATCGATTTATGTATATATATTATATATATGTGCGTGTGTGTGTGTGTATTTAAATAAAACCTTTTAAAATTTAAAATTTAATAAATACATTTAAACTTTACTAAAATATTAGAAAAACATATTTTTTCGAGTATAAACAGTCAAAACAAAATAAAACAAAATTTTATTTATAGAATAGAAAATATTAATTTTTCTTCAATAATAGAATTTAATATAATTGTATAATTTTTTTTTTTTTTTTGAACCCGATAAAAATACAATATTTTGCGTACGATTCGTATAGCGTCGTCGTAAGAATAATATAAGTGATCACCGTGCAATTTTTTCCTTAAGTTTTTTAATCCTATTTAAAACTCGGTGCTAACAATAACAGACAATAATATTATATAGGTAAAATTTGTTTAGTCTGCGCGAGTGTATTATCGGTTTGCACATCAGTATATATTATGTTAGTATACTTGTCGCAAAAAAATAACCTGTTCGTTTAGTATAACATTTATATAATAGAATTGTCGTATACACATAATTCATCGTTTTAATATATTTATTTATTTTTGTACACAACATCCGCCGCATCTGTTTACGCGACCGTTATTATTACGACGTAGCAGAAGGAGACTTGTTGCATAATTTCTTATCGACGGTCACAATAGTCGTCGTCGTACATTATCATTATGGGACGCGTAGCTCAAATATAAAACATACTCGTATATATATTATATATACATGTACGCATGAAATAATTTTATACAATACAAGAAAACCGCGAAAGTATCACATAAAACGACCAATAACCATAATTATTAATATGTACTATGACATATCGTAGAACACTGGTCATTAGGGTCTCTGGTAAATAATATTTCTGATGACACTATAATATATTATATATTACTTTTTTATATTGCATGCGGTGTATGGATGGGTATGATAGACATTAAATTATAAAAATTTCGTTAATATAATATGCGTATACCGGTCCGACGGCTCATCAGCGTGATCGGAATACGTAATTCGATTTCGTGTACCTATATACAAATGTCAACTATAAATCTGAACCAGATGACGGTGCATTATAATAGTATAATATGATGCCGTGCGTTGACTCTACTCTGCCGCAACGGCAAAGAAGACAAAAAAAACACGATTTATTAGTTTTTGGACGCTTGTATTTTTAAAAAGTATCTTTGCGTGAGAACATAAAGAATTCATCGTTTCATCGGGTTGTTATGATAAAACTAATACCACTAATTATATCCGTCTAACTATTTAATTTTCCATGGAATTTATCGAAATCTAATGGATTTTTTATCGATTGCATTTTAGTAATTCGGCAGAACGGCATACGATGCGCATTTATTATTAAATTATGTATCTACATTACTTACCTTACCTATATAATATGCACGTAGTAGGTAGACAGCTTATTTTGATACGTATATAAGAAAACTAGTAATTTTCGGTTCTATAAAAAACAACAACGAATATACTGTTTTTTTAGTTAGTTTGAAATCTTTATGAAGATTAAAACTACGTTATACGACTGTCAATTTTCTTTAAACATAAGTACATATCTCCTTTTCAAATTGATGTATATCGTTAAATCTTTAAAACATCTGAGCAACAGTAAATACCTATATAGATTATGTAAACACGTAAAATCATTATTATACCCGGAATATATTATTATTTATGAATTTATGACATAAAATTATTATTATATTATACATAATATTATTAATATGCTGTTCTTTATGAATTTAGTTAATTAATAACATATATTTTTTTTTAATAGTAGTTTTATCGGTATACGATGCGCGATATAAATAATTATGTAAAATATTTAAATATATTATGTTTGTGTGTAATATTCTAATAGCGGTAGCCGTCATTTTGGTCAGCGCAATCGTTTCCTGTTCGATTAATTCGAATATAATGGAACTAGTTTGAAGATTACCCAAACATCTAGGTACCGCAGATCACGCGTTTACATAACACGATCGAGGCGTTGCGGTCGTTCGTATTTAAATGTGTGAGTAACCTGTGTGTGTATTTAAAACGAACAATGAGTGAACGCATATAGTCATTTCGTCAGAACGAATTAAGACAATAATAAATTTTTTTCTTCAATCGCAACTGAATCGGGTCTTCTTCTATGTATATAACATAATAATATTATATTATATTATATTTTATTGTTTGGAGTCGAACGGCAGAAACCATATTATATTTTACGCATCACATACCTATGTATACACATATATTAGGTATATTTTATATACATGACTGTAGTCTATAGAGATAGTAGAGATAATTTCATTTAAATATTATTTTAATATTCACGTGTTGTAATCTCACTGTAGTTTCAACAATACCTAATACAAATGTTGCAAATACGTTCGTTTGATTTCTGGTTATGAATATATGAATAATACCATAGCTGAGTTCATTATCGAGTAGAATACACTGTATATATTATAATAATAGTCCAAATCAACGCGATTTGTAACACAAATATAATATCGTATAGTTAGATTTGTCTACAAAATTATGTTAACATAGTACGAAGACCTCCCCCTTTCCATTTGAGAGGCAAATTCACAGTGTTCCAGTAGGTATTCAGTCAAATATCAAAGTAAACGTTTTTAATAATAATACTGTTTGTACGAGAATAATTAAAAATAGATAAAATATTTGCTTTAAAACCGTTAATATACATTATACGCATAAACGAGCACTTTAAAATTCAAAAGACGTATACTAAATAATATGATAAAAATTAATAAAAATAGTTTTTATAAAAATAAAAAATCACGGTTCTTACCCCTTATTTACATAATAATTGTATCGTTTTAAGTGTATAGTTCAGTGTTTAATGTCAACAATTTGACAATAGCATAGACTTTTTATCTGCGTATTCATCAAAAAGCGCTTATAATATAATATATAGACGATAGCCACCATTTAAAATATAGTAATTTATCTTCAAAAAATAATAGCTAAACAATAATTATTGATGATATGTTTAGGAATAAAATATGTAAAAAAAATAACTCATAGCTCATCGCGATATGCAATAGGCAAAAAAGCTATATTTTGTTAAAGTATAAGAAAGAACATATTATTATGTATTTGGACTTAAGACAAGAGAATTCAAGGATAAAACTCTGGAATTCTTAAATTAATTCACAATCTTGTTCGCACAATGAAAATTGTAATAATCGATGACGTTAAAATTCAACTAATATTATTCGTTTATACTTTCTCCTCGTTGGGTCCATGCGCGCTCGAAAATTCGATGAGTACTGCCGAATCCTATTGTTTCTTTTATAATAACTTAACATATTTGACCTACGTACAACAGAATTAACGAATGCAAATCTAAAATAAATTATCATTTTTAACGTGTGTGTATTTTGTTACATATAATTATTATGAGTACATGGCACAGTGTTGTGATACCAGGTACGACCAGCACTGTTGAAAAGTCGGTAAGAGTTCACGAAGTCGTCCTTGCAGCTAACCGACGAATGGGCGGTACGCGTGAACATTTTAAATAATATTACAATGTTATTATACGAAATGCGTGTGGGGTATAAATTAATGTGTGCTTATCTAAAAGGATGTCAACGTTAGCCTTTTTGTTCGTGATAGATTTATGATGAAATAGCTGTAAAACTGATCATCATATATTTTTTAATTTTGTGTTACTATTATTATGGCCAAATGATATTTAAACGTAATACCGTCTATATAGACGACATAACTAATTTATTAAAATGTAACTGAGAAAGTGTTCATGAGGTATATTGATATTTTTTCATCGTATGAATATAATTTTGCCTGTCTATCTGTATAAAATTTGTAATCGGTATTGTGTTCTCCTAGTTCAAAAAAGACAATAGTTACAATAAACTACAATATGAAAAATTCAAAGAGTATGCAGTAATTAGTTCATTTAACCAGTGGCGTAATTGAGAAAAAATCTAGGGTGACAAAATAATTTATTTGACATGGTCAAAACCCAGTATATTTGTATTGTTGGATTATTTGGGGAGAGGATAAAATGATACCTTTGCCTCTCACAAAATTGTCATGGGGGTAAATCCCCCCCCAAAAAAAAAATTACCCTACTGAATTTAACTACGTATAAATGTATAATATGTGTCGTCTTTTTGAAAGAAACGCGTAGGGGGTATATAGATACATTATAAAACATACGGATAAAATTATCAATAATTATTAAAATAATATGAACTATTAATATGCTAGAGTATTATACAAACAGTCTCGAACTTGTAAATCACACGGAAAGCATGTGTAAAGACAACGCACGGTGAAAAAGTAATATTATCACTGAACTAAAAAGGACGTGTTATTAATTATATTACGTGTACATATTATATGATCTCGACGTAGCTATACGTCTCTATACAAAAAAAAAAAAAAAAACAGTAAAATGCGTTTCCGCGTAATAATGAAAAACTTATTAGTATATATAAATATATAATACACAGCTAATTGGATGCATTTCCGTCTGACTTTCAAATCTTATTCGCAAAGTATAAACAATATTGTACATGCAATTATTTTTTTTTCAAAGCTAAATACGCGCGAAATATTCGTCTTATTTCAAAGCTCCAAATGCCAGCCGCTGTCGAACGTACACATATGATACATTATAATAATATTATCATCAACTCGGCGAAACGTATTGGAATTCTCTAAAATGACTCGTTCGAAAGCATTATTAATTACGTGTTAATGGTGTCGGCGGCAGCAGGTGACTCAACGATTTTTGATTTTTTTTTAGTCCGTCTGTGTTTTTCGTATTACATCGGAACACACATGTGCCATATACGCATAATAATAATATTGTACATATAGGTACTTTCTTCCGGAAAGACGCGCGCGGACGGCAGTCATTAGAGGAAAATAAGAGAAAGTGAGTCTCCTACATTATTATTGTGAACCTTTATATTTCTATATACAGATATTACATATTATATACATGTAAACCGTGAGTGCGTAGTCAAAGTGTATGTAATATTATGTATGTACACACTAGTTGTCGGGTGCTGACGGTGTCGGTTAGTTTGATTTGCAGGGGGGAAGGGTCACGGTTCGGGGTCAAACGCGCGGTTGCTATTAATATCGCAGTTCGTCACCTGTAGGTTACATATTATTATTATTATTATAATATACTGTATCGGTGAAAAAATTATGCGCGTTGTTGGTGTGTAACTCGTCGGTCACACGTTTTCGCCGGAGGAGCCGAATCGCATTGCAGTGAGAGACGAAATCGAAAGTCACCGGGGCAAAGGTCGCGACCGCATGGAAGGAGAATGAAAAAGGCAACGACGATGATTGTACCTGTATAATATTATAATACCTGTGTGCGCGCGCGCATCCGTTTTTATTATTACGTAAACGAGTAGGTTCAGAACATTCCGATCGTCGTCGGGACATGGTGGGTCGGGAAACGGCGTCGGTGGTTGGAAGTTCACGATTAGAGAGCAATAATAGCAGCGTCGTAACACGAGCTGTGCACCGATTTTATGTCGGTGTTTTAAATAATATATATACCTATATAAGAAAAACATCGTGTTTTCACATTTTTTGAATTACGAGTAGGTACTATATGTAAAACGTATGATATAGGCATAAGGAATTGAGAATTTTTCAAGGTTTTGCTCTCACGTATATATAAGGGACACGACATGATCATGCTCGTCATACTAAATAATGACCATCATCCAAGAGTTTTCGGCATCAGTTTTTTTTTTTTTGCTTTTCTTACTTTTGCAGGACGCTAGTACCGTCGCACGACGAAGATCGTTAAACCGTATACTGTAGCAGGTTCCGTTCGATCATCGTAACGATCAACTAGCTCGGAAACGTGTAATCTGTGCAACGGCTGCGCTAATGCGATCAGTATAATATAACACGCGGTATAACTATAGTTTCACTGATCATCTCAAATCACCCACATAATAAATAATATAATTTTTTTTTTTTTGCTTTTTATGACCAGTCTACGTAATACCCACTTATATTTTATGTACGATAACGAGTGTTAACGAAACAATATATTATGTATAGTTTGTCTTTACAACGCGACACGACAAACCGTGAGAACAGTATGCCTACAATATAATAATATGATATATAGTAACAATAAAAATCATACAATAAAATTTAAAGTATAATATGTAGACTAATATATAGGTTATAGAACTGTGTAGGTATAGTTACATTTTCACAAGTGATCTTCGTGAACGTATGGAAATATGGAAATTCAAAAAATGTTCGAACGGACTCGGTTAAGTTTATAACAGAGCGTTATATTTTGAACGCAACAAAAAATAATTTGCTATTAAACTTGCCTTTTTTGAACACGAAATGTAAGTAGGTATATTTATATTATTATTCAACACCTCTGTTAATGCTCGAATAATATTGATGTCGCTTTCGCTTTAGTGAAGTAAGTATACTTTTGAACTATGAACAACCATGATTTATATAATATGCTCCGCTGCAAGAAGGAAATACATATTTATGTACAATTTATAATCGAATACAAATCAAATAATCATTAATAACAAAAAAGAAAATATAAATATAAAAAAATGATGGGTTTAAGACAGCATTAACCTTTCTATGACTTAGAAAACCACAGCCACGTGTTGAAGTAGGTATAATAAATATAATACCAAGAATTCTCCCCCCTTCGCCAACAACCACTAAGCGATGCGCGCGACCAGATAAAAATCAAATATAATGATATACCTATATATGTATATACGTAAATATTGTGCCAAATCCGTCGTCATTTTAATTTTTCATATATCCGACTATCGTTGTTTCGAAATGTACGTAATCAGCAATAATGTAACATACAATCACTAATCCCACTCACTGCAGCAGAGTATACGTATATCACATATCATACCGTACGATCTATACGAATATATCGGGAGTTCAGAATAGATTTTCAAAATTAGTGAGCCTATTAAAAAACGTTATTTTGTGTTACGCAATCATACGACATGTTAAACATAAATTGAAGAACATTACATATAATAGGTTGTACAGACATTGCATATATTAGTATATATTATCATACTATAATTTTTGAGATTATATTCTTTCATACTACATATGATCAAATGCTATTTTTAAGTTGACGACTTATCGCGCACCCCGATAGACTATCGGCAATAGTCCAATCACGATATCTCTCCTCATATTTGAAATTGTAATAATATGTATAAATTCTTATGTTCCATGAATACTAGATTTAAAAACGAATTAGACTCCTGTTCTATATTTATAGGGCAATGATATAATAATTATTTTTGTCCTAACCATGTCAAAAAAGGTTAGTTTTTTATGTTTTAAAATTATTTATGAATATTTGTAGTCTTTTAGTTGCATTCATTTTCATTATCAGTTTATCATAAATCATAATAAAATTATACATAAAATACCAACTTATTAAAACTTTTTGACTTAAGCAATATTAACGTCGTGCATTCGAACTTTCAACTTTCAGCGGTTCGTTAGTAAACGCTAATTGGAAGACCGATTGTCATCTTTGTGACTATCGGGTTGTGTGTCATCATCGCGACCGTATCCGTAAACGACGGCGGCATTTTTTTGATCTTCCTTTCTCTGCGGCCATCGCCACTATCACCTCCACCGCCACTACCACCACTCGTAATTCGCCACAGGATATTTGCACTTGATCTCTCCCTGCATCTTTCCATTCTCTGAAATACAAATCGGTTCACTTTTGTCCGGTAAATCATAACATTATTATATGTTAGCGGAGTATGTTTATGAGATTGTACAATATTCAACATAAAAAGTTTAATACAAAGAAGACAAGCGAGTAACTTTGAAATTAATTTTACTTCTAAATGTAAGCAGAAGCTATGATATATATAGGTAAAGTACCTATTACTTTTCTAGTTTTCACGTAGGTACATGAAATAGTTATAAAAATAATATAGTGTAAAAATAGTGTCTATAATTAAATAAAAAACATTTCTATTCTCGCGTTCGCTAAACAGTATCTTCTAATTCGCAATAAAAACGCGCTCATTTTACACTACCATTGCATATTATATTTTATGGGTACCCACATAATGCTCATGAATATATACAGTAAAAGAGTATGACGACAACGAAAACAAGCACGCACAGACTTTCCCTCTCGCCCAAACACGTATATCCGCACATAAAAGGCAACTAAAGCAAAACATTGACCGTTTAACTCGCAACTGGCATTTCCGATCGGAAATGATAACAATATATAACAATATCATTACGGCGCGATTCCGCGTGACGAACGGAAATCGGACTTCAGTTTAAATATCGAGACATCGAGTATAAATTATTGTTAACTGTTGCTTGGTAATTTATATTGGTACACCAATAACATTATTTTAAATTCCACAACAATAAGAGCCGGAAAATATTCAGTTCAAAATAGTTACTTAGCGTGACGATGCAACGCACGATTCGGAACAAAAATACTAATGCAATACTCGTAATATTGAAAAAAAAAATTTTTGAAATTACTTCCTCCACACGTGTACATTGGGTTTATAGTATACGTGCGTTCGTTTAACTATTTTTTTAATGTTTAAAAATCTTAAGACACAACAATTTATACGACGGCCTTTAAATATAGGTATACACTACAATTGTTTTGATTAATCCAAACAAAAAATCCATACAATAATAATAATAATAACTAGGGTTAAAAAATGCGCATTCGTTATACGAAAAAAAACAGACATAATTGCATACGACACGAACCCTGCCAGTGTGCCATATGCATACAACGTGTTTATATTTCGTGATATAATTAGGTACGACGCGTGCTCGGGATCGAAAAACGTATCACCCACGGTCCGAGATCAGAGGTCACAGCATCCGAGAAACACAAGTCCTTGTGAAAATTCAAACGAGTTTATTATTATTTTTTTTTTTCAATTTTAAGAACGCATCTGCACTGCATCACACGCGCCGCCGACACGAAAGTCGCGTTCGTGAACTCCCGCTCACCGGCACCGCACCATTAACGAATATAATAATAATTGTAACAACAGTAATAATAATAATATAATGTAGGTTAGACGAGTGTTACAATACGACGATGTCAGTGCATATTATACTCTGGTGTACTCAATATTTTATATTACATTTATAGATCGAGGTATCTGCGTGATGGCAGTGTTTTCGAGCCGGGCGACCTCGGCCGCGTGCAAAACATGCAGGGACAACCTTCTGCGACCAATGCCACACGCGCTATATATATATAATAATATTGTGTACAATACGTATAGTGTTTGCGAATTCTCACGCCAACTCGAATTCAAAATTCTCGAAAAATAAATGTAACATTATAATATTAATACCGGCCGTCTGATACCTCTATCGGCTCTATCCTACGTATTGTGTACCGATAGGTATTCCCGATGCGTATAACAATACGATCGCATTATCGTATAAGTAGGTATATTATTATTATTATTATTATTATTATTATCCTGATATCAATATATACGCGACCGAGACGACGGATTCAATGAATACTAAAATATTACAGCAATATCGTCTAAACGAAAGAAAAAACGCGAGACGGTATTGTAATGCGTGTTGTATATGTGCAGAGCAAGAGAGACGGCGGACGAAACAATGGACCGCCCGAACGTATTTGTACCGCGTTCGTCGTCAATAATGACGTTGGTGATGCGTTTCACCGGTTTCGGGCGCGTTATCGTTGCACGTGGCCGACCTTGATATAGATGCGCACGGACGTATAAAATGTATAATGTTATATAAAATACGCTTACACGTTATCATTGTAATAATTACACGGTGTCGTCGTCGTTCGTTTTCGTCGTGATTTCGGGTGGAAAAGGTTAAGAGTTAAAACGCGTACCTACACAAAATAAAGTGCTCGCGCGCGTGGAACGATTGTATAACAATAATGTTCTACTATTATTATTATCACACACACACACACACACACACATATATATATTGTTTTTGAAACGTAATATAATGTGTATTAAAACGACGTTCCGATTGTGATAATAAAAAAATAATAATGTTATCAGAACGATAATATCGAGAATCCGCGACGGCGGCGGCGGCCCCGGTATACGAAGGCTACGATGTTTATATATTATTACAATAATATTATTAGGTATATATATATATAAACATGCAGCTGTAGGTATGCGGCCTACTTTGAGCACGGTCGAGTCCTTGCACCGCCGCCGGTCGGATCATCTCCGTTCTTAATGTGGGAACTCGCAGTTGGGTAATCAGACCCGTTGAATTTCGCAATTTGTGCTTGTTTAAAGTGCCATCCGTTTTCCACCTTCCGCGGAGCGGTTCACACACGCGAGCGCCCCGATGTTTATTGTTGCGGTGAAAGTGACGAGTTTTCGTGCCAGTTCGCGCGCGCTGTTTTCCCGCCGCCGGCCGTCGTGCCTTGGTGATCCAGCAACACTAGCAAGTCGTACCCGACTTAATGCCTTTAAAGCTACACAATGTAATTATCTCAGTATGCGGTTCTGATAAACTTCCAAAGTATAGTGGAAGAACTTCCGGTCGTTTCACAAACCCATCTCACACCACCGTGATGTTCTACCCTCAGGTCGACTTACCCTTCGATCATACCTTGTTAGTTTTATTTTTTTTTTGACCTTTAATCACATCAAGTAATATTTGTCTATGAAGTTTTTCGATGTATCAGTTGATTTTGAATATACCCGCAAATAAAATCAAATTTAGAAATTAAATATTACAATATTTTATTTGTGTTATGATATGTTATAATACTATCAATGATTTTGGATAAATTAATAATAATAATTTATCTGAAATTACTGTCTTCACCACTAAATTCAAATATTATACTCAATCGTTGACCATTTATTAAATCCACGTAGTATAGGTTTTGTTGATTATGGATTTTTTTTTTTTTTAATTTGTCTATTATTGATCTAAATAATTATATTTTTTATGAATTATTTCAACAAGACAATAAATTATGTTTGCTTATCATTTAAAAAAAAAAAAAACCTTTATTTTGATAGTACATTTATTTTTCACTGTGTGCAATATGTATAAACACACTTATATGACGTATAGAATTAATGAGCAATTGGACTATACTTCAGTGTTCTTCAATAACTCTTAGACGTAAGTACTCTTGACGTTGTTTTTCGGAGAAAGGTTAAAATTGTCTATTACTACGTACGGGTCGACCACTATCAATCACAGTCAGTTATTTCTGATTAAGTCCGCCTGTCCGTACTATATGAGTGAGAGTATATCGTCTATAGAAATGAGGAGTAATAATAGTATAATCTCTAATATAATAATCTCTATAGATCTGTTTTCGTTGAAAATATACAGTAATTCGTGAATACAGTGCATAATATGTCGTATACTCGTATATTTACATCACGTTTGGTACAAATCAATTAATTTCTGAACGAATTTGCAAACATTAACACACAAAATATATTTATATATTTTTTAGTTAATTTTAACTTATTCAATCATTATTATTTCGTTTCAAAATCGTCCAATAGGTAACTTACATAGCATATGTTAATGCTTTATTATATTAACATTGGTATACCTATACCTATATATATATATATTATATTTTTATTTGTAACTTTAAATTAATACCTATATAGTATAATATACTAACCATGAATATTATTCGTTGAGAGTTATTGAGACCTATTTCATTTTATCGATGAATATCTAAAATATATTTCAGAGAATTTTTATTTTATTTCTGTTTTTTCCATATATTATTTTGTTAAAAAGCGATTCAATAAGATAATTATTATCAAATAAAACCGCATTCATGGAATTACGAAATTTAAGAAAAAAACAAATATACCTATATAACACTTCACGATTTATTTCATAAGCCATAATCGTTCTCATTTGATTGTGGACGCGCTGTATAATCGTAGTATATACACAGATGAAATCAGTTGTGCATATATACGATACATAATACTGTTATGGTAGATACCTATACATATATATATATATATCGACGAGACGAATTATAAAATCAAATTCTTCAATTATTCGGAATAAACTGTACGGTAACAACATGTTTTTATACCTCGAACTACGTGACGAAACGCATAATATACATACACTTAGGTAACAACTAACAACACGCGTTTAAGTCACCCGCGCCATCGGTCATCGCCATAATAATTATAAATGTAAAACGGTTGACCCACCAATGATGACCGCATCGTATTATATGTAGGTTATAGGTATGACTGGTGTGAGGCATAATATTCCAAACCACGTGAATTTATTCAATGCGGTGGTGAGTTGTAAGAGTAGGACAAATATTATATACACATATTTGATTATCAGAGCTACGAATTTAAATATTTTACACAGTAAAATCTGTTGTAAATATGAGCATGCTCTTATGATAATTTATATGTTGTAAAAATGAATCAAATAATTATTTTTATTAAAAAAATATATTATGCTCTAAAATTCCCAAAATATGTTAATCAGATTTTTATATTTTCAATAGTAGTGCTAGTGTTAACGTTAAGACAAGTAGATACTGATCAAACTATTGATTCCAAAATAATGATAAATAAAATATTGTAAATGAATTAGATCCATTTTAGCCCGCGACCATTTGTAATTTGTATTTAGTTTATGTATCTAACTTTCATTGCATACAAGTATATGCACGTTCCAATCGCAATATAAAAAACCTCAATCCATATAATAGCTCATACAATAATATAATATATTTATACTAATATTTACGTTATTGTATACGACTGTTATGCTCGCGAATCGATACGGTCCTCTATACCATAGCTAATCGTTAAACCGAATAATAATTGCCAAATACCGCCGCTGCGCATTATTATTATAGCCGTGTCGTATAATTTATAAGTTTTATCATACTCTTTATTTTAATCTCGCAAACGTGGGCGCTTCAATAGCTCAAAATTTATTGACTCCTACAATGAGCTGATAAAAATAAAAAATAAAATTATACATTAATCGAGCGACCACTGTATTATAATAATATTATTATATAGCGTCATTAGACACGACGACGCAAGGCAGGTGAAAGTGCATCTGTGACGGTGGCAAACTGCAGATATTGCGGCAATAGTTTTACCTGTGTATATATTATATATATATATATATATATATATATCACATATATGATATAAAATTATGATAATAATATGTAGGCGTGCAGAGCCCGATACATGTGCGCATCTTGTACGTGAAAAATAATCTATTAAGTCAAAAAATATTAAAATCGAATTCTCGTACGATTGAACATGTACGACGACAATACGAATAAAATTAGCAAACCTTGTGCAACCAGAGATAACAATACACTGGCTGTACTATATGTATAGCACGATATATGATGATAATAATAATAATAATACATTTCAGTACACGCATAACATTTGGGGCCGAGATATCTGTTCAGAAATCGCGTTTGATCTATATTTAAAGGTTTCTGGGGATAAACACCACCTATTAAATTGTAGTTTTTAGTAGTTCTCGATTACGACGACGACGATAGACTGACGCATAATACTTTAAATCATTTAATCCCGCGTTTGATCTAACACGTCGATGTCGTTGTCGTTGACCGTTGTAGCCTATATGATCGATCAGATCCCATATAAGCGATTTTCGTCTTCCACCGATCTACTCTGACGATCAAACACTAAGTAAATACATCATGACGTATAAAATACAAATATTGAAATATACATAATATTAGTTTGATATTATATTGCAGGATATGGTATCTACAGATATAGACACTGATTGAAGTGACTACAGCGTATAATAAAATATTATTCTATATCGGATTGAAAAGCATGTAACTATAGTTACTAGACTAATAATTATAACATCTTAATAGTGGAATGTCGTTGGTAAATTTGTGGGTACGGCGGATCATTCATATTTATTTAAATATAGACAATACTCGTCATTATAATATACTTACAACCGTAACCATGCAATCGCGAGTAAATCAGACAGTCTCTTTCAACTTTCGTTATAATATATATCCACATAAAACGATCATCAATTACATCCTTATCATTCTGACACTCAGTATCATATGTCAATTATATATATATATTTATGTAGCACTTTAGCTGGTATAATTATAATGTTTATGTATATATATATTTATTAATTTTTAAATATACGACATTATTTTCTAAGCACGCTTTTACGTTCGCTATAATAGAAGTCTGCTTTTGTCGAAACGTTATTATAATATATTAATATGTATTCCATTCTTCATTTTGCAGCAGTTATTGTGATAAATAATAATGCACTCGTGCTCGAGTTGGCCAATTATTATATTATTTTATTTCAACAGCCGACGACTACATTTCGTGTTTAATATAGTATAAACACGAAGGTTATGCGAGGGAATGTTTTTCTGTTTTTTTTCCTTTTCAGTAAAATATCTCATTGCAATAATGCGTGTTTACTATTTTAATACCATGATCTGTTCATGTTTTATTTTATTTTTGAACAAAATAGAAAATACTTGTATAAATAAATAGATTAATATAATGTGCTCCGAGCTAAACAATAATGAACATAAATAGCACTTAGTACGTTACAAAATAGTTTGATTTGGAATAATGGTTTAATGTACAACAATATTACTATTTATTCCTATAACTTTAATCCATACGATCTCATATTTTAACTAGGTAACGTAAGAAAAAAATGCATTTAAAAAACCATTTAATCTCCTTCAAATCATTTTCCAAATGCCTGCATCGAAGCATACTTTCTGATTCTTCGGAAATTGTGCAATGGTATATTATAATTTATTATTAATTTATTAATGTATACATTGTAGTTATAATAATTATATGTACAGTCATTGAGAAATAATTATCTGATCGTCACATGTATATATCATTTCTTCTAATTCAGTTTTGTTCAACGTTAAGGTCTGATTAAGAAAATAATATTATTGTTACCTATTCTATACAGTATTATTAACTAATAGCCGCAGCGATGTGAAATCCGTTAGTCCGGCACTGGGTAATTTCAAATCATTCGGGGACTTGAGACGACGAAATAACATAAAAATATCATTATGGGAGCTGTTATTGTAAAATATTACCGCGAAGGATTTTATTCCTGCGGCGGGTCCTGAGCTCGGTGACCCTGGGGGGGTCGGGTTCGTGACTGGCGCGAGCGTTCTCACGGTACTATATAGAAGACGCCCGCCCGCAATCCGTTCGTCGTGACGATCTTGTCTTCTCTTCGTCGACGGCGACGACGGGTGCTATTCGATCGATAAATAGATCTCCAAGCTACACATATTATTATATAACATTAATAATTGCGACGACTACGGTGACTATACACTAAAGATTCCATTCGCGATTTCGTTCGGGAAATTTTGCGCAGGATCTATACGAATCGACCTTTTGCCTCTATCCGCCGAACGCGGAATTTGCGCAGGCCATAGCGGATATAGCTTGTAAATCTGTCGGAAACGATGACTCGACTCGGATCACACGATCAATGATCGCGTGTTGTTTTTACTAATTTCTTATTCGCGTTTTAATCTCTTCTTCGTGCTCCGTCTATTCATAATCTTTATATAAACCAGTTTCGCGTCGATTATTATGCGTGCCTATATAACATGTATTATGTACTTAGCTATATGTACCGGACGACCGTGACATTTGAAACGCGACATTTCCCATAGCGTATCTGTTTGATTTTTTTTTTTTTTTTTTTACGTTTTTCGATTCATCGCCTGACGCACGCTCGCGAACTTTCGGTACGGATGTAGTGTTGTTCAAAAGGTGAAAGCTTCGATGACAATGACGACGACGACCACAACTATTAACGATCAATGATGCAATCGTAATAGATAAAAACAATACGAAAAACGTAGGAGTATTTTTATACGCCTTGCTCATGCTACACGACAGTCACATGTCGATGGCGTACATCGAAGAAGACTCGCGCCGGTATGTTATATAATGGCAGCCACTCCGGTTCTATTGTTATGCAATTATAATCGACGGCTGTTGGTCTTCGATCCTCTCCGAAAATGAAACATATATTATTTATTTATACGTAATTATATTCATAAACGAGAATTGCGGCGGCAATTCGTCTCGTGTATCGTACGGTATGTTGGTATGCCGAGTAATATAATGTTACGACACTGGGAATTGCTATCGATGTTTAGCGCGAGTCACATTATGGTTATAATATGGATAAAACGTTTAAATAATAATAAAAAATTACATCCTCAATCCGTTGGCTGTGTCGTATAGTAATAATATATTACGCGAACGCAGCGGTGGCGGTTTACCTTTCACATTTTTGCGTACATTAATAATTCATCTGCTGTTATATTTTAACGTGTTTCAGATATTATATATTGATAATACAGAAATATATACGTCATGTTGTCCAATTATATGATGGCGGCTATCAAAACTTGGACGTTCCTCACGTTGTTTGCCTGTAATTATTGTTTTTGTGATAATATTATATTAAAAATAACGATTGTGACGTTTACCTAAGTCTAACGTCACGTATCAAAGCTATTTTATTAAAATACGTCGATGCACTCGTTTCTTACACATACAGGTGTGGTGTATGGTCAGAGAAAACCACCGAATTACCAGCAAAATGAAATGCCGCCGACCAGTTTCAGCTGCAAAGACAAAATCGTGGGCGGATACTACGCAGACCCCGAAACGTCTTGTCAAATGTTCCATGTCTGTGTGAACGTCGTCGGTACTGGGGTGAGTAGAAGGCAGTGGATTTTTTTCCGTCATATTATTAATACTAAAGCCGCCATGATTTACACAAAATCGACGACCTATAATATCTCGTTTATAGGTTCAAGATTTCCGGTTTTTATGCCCAAACAACACAGCGTTTGACCAAGAGAATCAGATCTGCGACGACTGGTATAACATCGATTGCGAAGCGGCCACGTTGTATTACAGCGATAATTTCGACTTGTATAAACTCGGTAAGTACCTAGGCATTGGTTCATAAAAATTGATTTCAGCTTTATAAATTTCTATAATACATTTCACATTGAAATTAATTCAAAGTTGGTAAATGCGATAATACAACTAAAATATATTATGGTTAAATATTAAGTTAAACATTTTTATCTGAATAAAATCTCAATATTTATTTGTGTTTGGTTTATGGTTACAATATAATTAAAAATATTAACAAATTATTTAAATTATCTAAAAAATATTCAAATACTTAAATAATAGTTTTAACTGAGAACCAATTTAAAATACTAATCGATAAATGTTCGCACAGGTTTCAGCGGAGCTCCGACCACATCGGGTAAAGCTACACCAATACCGTTGGGCCCATCCAGCGCATCACCAAACGGAGTAGCCCGCCCACAACCCAGTCCCAGGAGACCTTCACTATCTGCCCCTGTCAACAACGCTGTGTCCGAAAACGACGACGACTATTACTTACAGAGGAGTGATTCCACGGATAGTCGGTTACAACACGACCTCTTGCGGGGCAGTAGCTCGGGCAATTTCTTCAGCAATAAGAACAGGGGTGTCGAAAACCCAGACGACTACGACGATAGCCGGATAGTTGTTTCATCTAAAGACGTGCCGAAGAAAAACACTAAAGCGCCGTTCAGGAAACTGTTAACAGGCAAAAAACCGGTTGCCGAATCAATAACGGGTGCTCCGAGTACCACTTCCGGCATCACCAGTACTACCGTTGCTGCCACCACCATCACCAGCACAAGCACAGTCAGGCAGCCTAATTACAAGCCGACCACGTACCGTAGCAAGGACCGCGGCCGTGTAAACTACAAGACGTACTTAGACAAACAAACCAAAGCTGACGAATTTGACTATCAAAAAGTGGCCAAGCCCACCACTATCCAGTCTACAACGTTCGCTCCATCGACTGGTAATACATATAACAGACAACCGACCGTGACCGTCGCTACCGTTGACAACACTTATCAGACCACACAGGTAACCAATGCCGTGCAACAAAATAATCGGCCGAAAAATAACGATTTCCTGCGCATCGCACCAGCAAACAACAATAACAACAACAACAACGGCGGATTCCAGTCAGCCCGGATCAATGTAACACCTCCAACCAACAACTTCCAGACGAATAATGCGTTCCGTACGGCAAACGATCAAGCTCAAAATTTTGAACAAAATGTGGTCAACTATAATCAAGGCTTCCAATCGGACAAAACTACTTATTCTACAACTCCACAAAACTTAAACCCAGCAAACTTCCAGTCTGACAAGATCTTCACGACAACACAAAAATACATCCAAAACCCGACAACTAACACCTTCCAACAACAGAGTGGTAACACGTTCCAACCAGGAAATAATTTTCAATCTATAAACAATTTCCAGCAACCCAACAACTTCCAGCAACCCAACAATTTCCAGCAAGTTAATAATTTCCAGCAAGCCAATAACTTCCAGCAACCCAACAATTTCCAGCAAGCCAACACTTTCCAACCAGCCAACAATTTCCAGCAAGCCAACACTTTCCAACCAGCTAACAATTTCCAGCAAACCAACACTTTCCAACCGGCTAACAATTTCCAGACCGTGACTCCTACTACACAAAAGTATAATTCGTATCAGCCGTCGTCACCGATCGCATATCAACAGACCACAAACGTGTTCCAGTCATCGACACCGTACAACGTGGGAAACTCGTTCCAACAGCAACAACAGCAATCATCCCAGCAACCAAAATTCCAATCCACCACCGAGCACTTCTCTAAAGACTTCAAAGCGAAGTTTGACCCGTACAACAGTTACCACCAGAGTACAAACGAGGAGGCGGGTGAAACGCTGAAGACTGCTCCTAGCACGAATCTGAGGCCGAGCGAACTCAACGCCCTTATCCAGCCAAAACCTAAGTCGATAAACGCAACGCTGTCGGTCGGATTTAGTTTTAACAAGTTGGATGGCGGAATTGCCAAGTCCACTGTCATCGTACCGACACCGACCACACAAAAGCCGAGGCCTTTCACCACGCAACAGCCCTCTTCGACGACGCAATTTGTCCCCGCCAGTTCAACCGCGGCTTTCGTGACCGCAAAACCGACTGGCAGTGCCAAAAAGGCCGTTACCAAAGACAAGGACTCGTCGTACGATTATGCGTACTACGACGACAGCAACCATAACGATTACACCGACGTGGTGCCCGAAGACTTTTCCAGAATTCACAACTAACAAATTTTAAAATACACCCCCCTCAACAAACTTTCAAAAGCCTTTAATGTGTAAGTTTTTTGTAAATAAATCGTAGGTTTACGTCTAAAATATAATATTATAAAATTTTAAATAAAATTACGTTATAATCGTATAAATTTTTCGACTACGCGAAGCAAATTCTTCAGTGCCAATCAACTCTACGACGTTGTCATATTATACTACGACACATCGGTCAAATGTAGATTTCGAGCAGACTTGGGAAGTTTAACCGAACAACTTCCAAGAAGTCCAGCAAGTCTTGTTAAAGTATTCGTCTTGCATTACCCTAAGAAAACTCCTCGAACTACCAGTAATCATTCAAGTGCCAATTTTAGTACTCAGTAAATTTCGGCAAGTATGACTGGAGTATTGGATGGTTTACTGCGTCCAGTTATCGGTTAACAATCGAATGTGCCAGATATATGGCAGTAGTGTGCGATAAATATTACCTTTTTATTTTTTTTTCAGCAGAATATATATATGTATTTTTCAAATGACTGCTAACTTATTTTATTGGTTTTAAACAAAATATTATTTTTATCGTATTTCTCTTGGACTTATGAATAAAAACAAAAAAATCGGATTAAATAAACGCAGCAAAATATGGATAAAATGCAGTAAATACTTAAGAAAAATAAAAAGTCATCGTACAACAGCAGAAGCTGAAAAACTTTTTTTAATAAGTATTATTAATTATAATTAATTATTAAGCTTCTGTCGACATCTAAAATTAATCAGTGTTAAAATTTAACTAAAAATATATGTTTTGTATAATAATAAAGTAAAAAATTTTTATAATATCTCATTCGTATAGAGTGTCATTGTAAAAATTAGCCTTACAACCTATTGTTAATTAATATTTAAAATGATAAGTACATTTGATTTTTGTATGAATGTTTTGTAATTTAGAAATAAAATTATTCTTTCCTGTGATTTTATTTATAATTTTTTATACTGACCATTACCTTGAATTTTTATAATACATGGTATTTAGATTTTGAGCGCAACAAAAAAAAAAATTCCTATAGGTATGGCTGTTATGTAATACAATTAATTCAAAATCTAATAATTTAAATGATATTCAACCTATTTAATCTATATGAGTATAATTACGTCATAATTTATTGATTTTGAAAATGTTGAGTATTTCAAAAAAATCTTTATGAAAGTTCTTAGACAATTTAATTATAACAAATGCCTATAAAAAGTTAAAAATTGAACTAAATATTTTTAAAACGTCCTTGTGCAAGAAATATAATAGTTTCAGTAATAGTAAATTGTTTTATGCTTTTAAAATTATTTATGTTTTGAAAATTACTTGACAATAACAAATAATATTATTTCCCAAAATAATTTCAAATTTTTCGCGATTTTGCCAAGTTCTTATTGTTTTTAAATGAATACATGCAGTGAAAATTTCACGAAACTTGTCATCGGTGGACGCTGCAGACAATCAACAAGATATATTAAATATGCTCTATTGCAATAACGGAAATTATTATTATCGAAAATAATATCAACTTTTCCAATGATTTTTATTAAACTAAAAACTAAAAATAATTAATAATAATATAATATATAATAAATAAAAAATAAACCATATCATATATTTTACTGCAAAATAATTTTATATTCCATAAAATTACTTAGATAGGTATCATAAGTATGGTTGTAGAGTAGAAATATTAAAAAAATAAATTGTCGATATTTAGAATGTATATTGCCCGAATAGTTTATTTGTGACCAGAGCTCGGAAGTTATAGCACTAACAAGTTATAGAGTAAATTTTTAGCGCTTTATATTCCACTCTTTTTATCTCACGTTTTACTCGCGAAATAACTTTATCTAGTGCGCGAAGTCAACTTTTTACTTCTTTTGCGACTCTTTGTAATCCATGTATAACACTTGTTATGCGAAACATTTTTGAGTAAAGACTTTTTAGTACTTCTCCTGATTTTTCCTTCTCACACAAATCTTTGTTAAATTACGATTTCTTACTATAATTACTTGTCGCTATCAATAACTGACGATGCTTCCGATTTATTTGATATTTACATCGGACGAGGCATTTAATACGTTTGTAACTATTTTTACATGTGATACGTTAATTTCTTTGTCGGAATTAACTTTGATTTCACAAATTTTACAAACACAATACGTCTGTATCAATTGAAGTAATATTGAAACAAATTAAATACCATACATTTAGAGCCGATTTGATAAAATTTGTTTTACTTTAGGCATTTTTAAATCAATATAAAATAACGAGAGTATAGTCAGTCGTGTAAATAACACACTACCTACCTATATAATTCACGATCAATCGCACAAGTAATACATCTAAAAGAAGACGAAAGCTAAAATAATTCATTGTATCTGTTCATAGTTAAAAAATACTACGAAAAAGCTGTGCCCTACAATCAATCTGATAATTGCTAAATTATAATTAAGAACTAAATTATTGGAAACAAACCTAACCAAGTGTGAGCTTCGATAATAACTGAAATGTACTATTTTTGTTTTCGTTACCATATTCGTATTTGTATGTGCTTGGGTAGAAATCTTCTTTTCTTTTTTTTTTTTTTAATACAGTTTTGTTTATTTTTTTTTCATGTATAAATAGCAATTAAAATTCTAAATTAGCAAAATAGAATTGAAAATCGTAAATATACAAAAATTAGTTATATAAAATTTTGTATACAACATCGATGAAGTGTAAAACGAATTTGTAATTTACTTTGAATTTTCTAAGACTTACTTAAAAATGTATGCAATTTTTTAGAACTCCCTAGCCCTATTATGATACACGATAAAATGCACTACAGTGACGTCAAATTGAATCTAATATGTTACTGACTTAACCTCACGTGTCTTACGTCTATATATTATTATTTTTTTTCAGCATTTTAACATACAGAACTTCTGAGTCAATATCGCAAAATATCAATTTTATAATATGAAGTAATAAGTATATGTATCGCTATATCTAGGTTTAAAAAAAAAAATGAATCCGGTCTGAATTGTATAGTGATTCAAAAAAAAAAAAAAATAAATATTAATCAAGAAATTCATTTTTAATTTCATGAAATTTTTAACGACATTGACATTTGTCATCGTCATATAGCTACTTATAATCTTTTTTACCTCAAGAGAGTAATTTTGGAGGAGCGCAAGGCTTAGTACTATTTGGTACTTTTATTTTTTTCCGCATTTTATTAACCAGCCGCAAAAATTAAACGCGCAATGGTTTTTTATTTTTGTATAAAAGCATTAAAAGCTAAAATATTACGAAAACCATAGTGCATATAAATAGATACAAATATAGTACAATATATAATTTCATTTATGTACGGACACAATGTATATTTATTGTTTAAAGTCGTGCCTAAAAGGCGTTATTAGTATATTTTATGCACAACCACTAAAGCTACTTCCAATTGCCGTCATAACAGTTTTTTTAATTCATTGAAATATTAAACATATACCTATAAACTTTCAGCCCTATACGCATATGTCATACATGTCTAAAACACGTGTAATTACTATATGATAAATAAAGCGGAGTAATGAAACAAAAAATGGCTTGCTTAAATGTCGACTACACCTTATTGAAAATAACTCAAAAAATGACGCTACTGCTCCGTCGTTTGGGACCCACGCGGCCACACGATTTGGAAGACAGTCGTCTACTCGAACGCGTTCAAAGAAAATCCCTAAGTCGTCCAAGACATACACATTAAAAACTTCTATTTTTCTCTTGAATATACTCGTATACCTCAGTACGATTAACTTAATCTATTCACTTATCACTTAGTAATAACTATAGAATTAAAGCTGTAGTAGACAGTATCACTTACAAATTATTTCGTCGCTTCATTTCAATTGAATAATACGATCGTTAAATTACCGTAACGAAATACAATATACGCAGACTGCAGTTTGCGTATAACGCAGAATATATATATATAACATAATTATCCGTATAAAAATTTCGTTTTCAACATTATTGTTTCTCTATAAGCCGCCCAACACAATTAATTTGTACGTAATATACACGCTGCGTCTTGTTCGCCTGCCGGACGACGACGGATATCGAATTAACCACGGAACTGCGTCTCGGCGGGAAGTTTGTGATCGGCGCCAACAACGCGCATTTGCAGTAATAGCGAGGAGCGTTATTAGCCGTCGCTGGGTGTACTACGAAAAACTCGATTAAGTGTTTTCGTCGGTGTATAAAACCGACGGGACCGTTGCCGTTTTCGTCAGTGTGTCGTCCGATCTGCCAGAGGGTCTACCGTGCAACACAAAGCTGCGTAAGGGTTGTCGGATAGATATTCGGTTTCGAGGGTAACAAAATATAAAATTCTATACTTTTAACGCGTTTTACAGAAAAACTTCATCTCGACGACCCAAACGATGAACACCATTTCAACCAAGAAAATCGCCTTCCTGGCCGCCGCGCTGGCATTGGTCGCGGTCGTCGGCTACACGGCGGCGGACATGGCGGATGTCGGCTTGTGCATCAGGAACTGCGCGCAGTGCAAGAAGATGTTGGGCGCCTACTTCGAAGGGCCGCTGTGTGCGGATGCGTGTGTCAAGTTTAAGGGAAAGATGATACCGGACTGCGAGAACATCGAATCCGTGGCACCGTTCCTCAACAAGCTCGAGTGATTTGCGCCTAGCACCCGTCACCCTTAGACCGCGATTATATTATACGTCATGCATTTCGAAAATAAATAATCATATTGTACACGCTATACACAGGCTGCAGCCATACTTACCGATTATTTAGTAAATATAGTGTTAATGATTATTATTGCGAGATCATTTTATGTATTCGTTTAAAATAAAAACATAACTCATAATGCGATTGTATGGTATAATTGTAATCAACAACGATAATTAATATACTAAACCGATACTTATACTATTATACGATTTTTATTATTATTTTTATTTACACGAAAAAAAAAATATTTCCAGTGATTTATTTCTGGTCTCAGAGTGTTGTCGAGGACTTTTGACGTGATGTTTTAAGGCTGACGATGAAGAAATGTGTTAGAAAATGATTATTATTATTATACTACTAATGGTACACTAAATACGTATACAATACATATTTTTAAATAAATCTAAGCTATCAGTTAAATTTAAAAGTGAAAAATATGAAAAATTTATGAATACAAAAAAAAAACAGGTCTTATTTTATAAAGAGGTTGAGAAATTTCAATAGTATTTTGATTTTACGTATTTTTCTATGAATTATAGAAAATATTCAACGGTACTTCTTCTAACATCGTTTTGTAAAAAAATGGTACTGGGAATCATAAAAAAAATAATATATTTTGATCACTGTGAAATAAAAATACTCAAATTAAATCAAACAATACAGTAGTGCACTACAATGAAACAATTTTTATTGAAGCTTATTATTATATTATATAAATATAATAAACGATAAAACCTATTGTAAAATATTTAATACCTAACTGCGCAGGTTATGAGACTATGGCGGGACTGAGCTAGCAAATTTTCGTATAAATACTAAAAAAATGAATGGCATAATATAAAATATATTAATAGTATTACATTATTATTTTTTAATAAAATAGAACACGTCAACATAAAATTTTTTTCGGCGTATCCTATAGGCAAAATAGGTACGTTACTGTACAGTTCAATATTGACCACATTACATTTAAAATATTAATTAAACCCTTAGCATATAGATATACAATGCGACAATGGGTGTATCCGATAATGTGTAATTTGTCAAATACAAAAATACTTAAGTGAAATTAAAAACGTATAAGACAAAAACGGTTAAGTGCATGTTAAAACTTAAAATTAAAACGAAATATACGAAAAATCATCACATATAGAGTATTAAACGTTATACGTAAGTATAATAATAGTATGTTTTAGAAATTTAGAACACCTGTCCTTCAATCATCATCGTAATTTCGTTTTGAGTTATAGGATTCCACGTAACCGAATAAAAACTTTGAGTGACTACGAAAACACGGAAAATATAAAAATATTATGTCTCGAGAAAAAAATGTATAAATACTGTCGTAGGTACCTAGAATTCAAATAGGTATTTGTCATGACTAAAAAAGCTTTAAAGCTGCATGGTTCACTGCCGTGATGCCGTGTGCTTTTTATCGTATACTAATTCTCCGTTGTAATAACGGCATCATTATCATCGTCAACGACATCATTTGTTTAGTAAGCCATGAACTACCAGGAAATGTTTAGAATTGATAGGATTTCAAATTTCGGATACAAAACGATAGTGTGCGTAGCTGTGAGTCTGGCTTAAAATATTACTATAAACTAAAGCAATATGGTACATGTTACTAGTAAAATTAGAATGTTAATACTTTATGATTTGGTAATAGTAATTACGATTCAATTAATAATTGTGTTTAATAGCATTTAATCGACATATAATTTTTTTTACCTCGACAAGATTTTTTATGTGTTCTTCAAACTCATTACATATAAGTAATCTAACATAAATCTTGATTTTTTGTCAATTTCAATAACTCGTCCGTTTTTTCCAATCATTTCTATAAATCATTATAATTAATTACATTTGTTGATTTTTTTTAACAAGGCCTATATATATATATTTTAAAAATGATTAAAAAATGCAATGTGCTATAATGCTAATTTCCCTACGTAGAAATTGACGAAACTTCTGAAGTCATACAGTAATTATATTATCAAGGCGATTCATAATGTTATATGGCTAATAAAAACTTTTGTAAAACATTTTCTTTGTGTCCAACGCAAATAAATTATTTTTTTATTTTTTGTTTTAGATGTAAAATAAAAAGTATGATTTTTATATTTTAAAATACCTTCCCCTCAGTTCATTTTTATTATTTTAACTTCCATACAGTAAAAAATCAATTAAAAACTACACTACATAATTGTATTATACTGCCTATTACGATGAAACGGGTAGACTAAAATATTTAATCAAAATAATAAATTGATATGTCATAGATAGATGAAATTACGAATTTTGTTTGCTGTCTATTAGTACTATGAAATAATGCGATTACGACAGATCAGACGTCAAACTTGATGATGATTATTAGATAAGACGACCAGTAGTTAAAAATTTCAAAAAATTATTTATGACATTTGAGTCACCAAGTCTCGTTCACTATGACCACATCAACGAGGGTAATGAGTAATGACAAAATAATCGAATATTTTCTAATCAATACATAGATACTGTATTTTAATGCAAATAACAAGCATTAATTTCGGCTACCTACAATGGTGCAAACTACAAACGATCAGAGTATTATTTATAACAGATGCTTTACTAGTCTGTCGATAAAAATAGATAAGATAGACTTAACACTTTATACTTATATTTTTGTCTAATTCGTGTTTTTACCTGACCGTATTTAAAATTATCTTAAACTTACATAATACCTGATAATTTTTCATTATTTAAATACTCTCATACTATATGGAGGTGTAATTATATATATATATATATATATATATGATTGTATTTTATAATGTAAATATATCTATATAAAATGGTCAATAATACGAATATTATTTTTAATACTCATTCACCTAAATCACTTTGATAATAAATTCTATACTAATGTTTTAAAAAAAATTTACTTTTGTGTTTTTTGATACACTCGTTTGAATTTTCATGATTTTCTATATACTTCTTCATAGACATTTGACTCGTTTACTTTTAGAGTATATTCTTCTTCTAAAGTATTCATTTTGTTATTAAAAAAGTAAGAACTCTAGTAGAAAAAATATTTATCAAATTAAAAGTATTTAAAATAATTTCAAACACTTTTAAATTCTAGAAATTTGTATGATATAGTTAACCAGATTAAAAATAAATAAATTACTTTGTTATTAAAATATATTTAAAAAAATTTATAATATTGTTTTATATAAACTTTAAGAATATTATATATCTACATTAAAATTCAAAATTTACTAAATAATCATTAATTTATCGCCACAGGCATGTATGTACAGTCAAAGACAACAAAAATTATTTACCATTGAGATAATTGCCAATTGGTTAAAAAATATATATATCTGCTTAATAAGTTTTGTTTTTATTAAATTATCATAGTGATTTCAATTGATACACATTAATACTATTGATATGAAAGGTATCAGTAATAGTTATTATATTAATTTGAATTATTTTTGTCATAGATTCAATGTTATTGTTGAACAATTATGGTAAGTATATTCTAAACGGCTATATACCTATTTAATGTATTGTAAATCGACAATTCAAAATAAAAAAAAAACAATCCCTCTAATTCCATTGTTTTGAAAACTAAATCATTATTTTACAAATAAATTAACAATGATCTCAGTAAAATATATCCAATTTATTATCTCAAACGAGTAATAATTTTATTAACAGTCAAGACAGGCTGAAAACAGTTATTATTTCGTATTACATTAAAATCGATACTTAAAATGTTCGATTTATTTTGATAAAAAATAGAAAAATTTTTCTCTTTTAACATTAACTTTAACATTAATCGCATTTGCATTGACAAATAAAAAAATAAAATGTATATCATTTATTTATATATAAAGGATAATAAAAAATATTAAAACTTTTTACAAAATAAAAATACGTATAACAATAGCTAGATTGCATCATTTTAATAATAATAACAATAAATATTACTTATGATTTATTCTAAGATACTTAGATACGGTTAATAAGTAATTTTTGTTCTACAGTGAATCTAAATAAAAATGTTGTTGCGATATATTATCACTAAGTATATCATTCATCTATATCATAATATTATAATTTGAATTATACTCATACAACACTTTTATATTTAATAAAACCATTGCAAACGAAATGTTCGATAATGGACGTGTCTAACGCACCAGAATAATTAAGTCGTCTCTATTTCGACGATATAATAATAATATGTCAAATTAGCCACATGCTAGTGCGCGGCGGGCAGTGGGAATTTTCAAAACGAAAAAATTCGATTAAATTGTATAAACTGCGAGTATAAAATGACCGGCACCGGTACCGATTTCGTCAGTGTTATAAGTTCAGACTTACGAGGATCTACGACTAGCACATAAGCTTTTACGATCTCAAAGGTGAGTTGGGTGACGGGTTTTTTCCAGAGCAAGGCTCATTATTAGGCGTTGACGGTAGATTATTATTATTATTTTTTTTTTCCAAAGGAAATAAACTTGGAACTTTTTGAAACTCAAACGATGAACACTTCTTCCAAGAAAATCGCCCTACTGGCCGCCGCACTAGTATTGATCGCGATCGTCGGTTACACGTCTGCGAACATGGCGGATGTCGGCTTGTGCATCAGAAACTGCGCTCAGTGCAAGAAGATGTTGGGCGACTACTTCGAAGGATCGCTGTGCGCAGACGCCTGCGTCAAATTCAAAGGCAAGATGATACCGGACTGCGAGAACATCGAATCCGTGTCACCGTTCCTCAACAAGCTCGAGTGATCTGCGCTAGCGATTTCGCAATTCGAGTATAGTAGTTAAACAATAAACATTTATGTATAGTTGATAGGATAATATTATTGTGATTCTTTTATAACGTGTACGCGGTTTTTGGTTATTGAAACGTTCTAGAAATAAATCATATTATTCGTTACGAGTAAAATAAAATCGTGTTGATTATTACGGTAGGTATAATTATATACGAAGCACGTGGTACGTTCTAGAACGACTTGACCCGTGAAAATTTTTTTTTTTTGGTCAAATCCTCTAATTAAAAATGTCATGTTCAATGATATAATATTATGATAGCACATTACATTTTGTTTTGGCTTCGGAGTTTAAATAATTTATTTTCAGTACCATATAGGGTTATTCGTGGACAAATATTCGTAAAATCATTGAATATTTTGGGTTAAACCTCAATTAGTGGTGGTGGTTGAAATGGTAGTGATAGTACTGGTGCAGGTTATTGGTGATAATCGGTGATGATCGCGTGGCGGTTTCTAGACGTCCTGTACGTACGACATCCTCCAATAGGCTTTCGACTTCGGGGACTTGTCGTCGGCGTCATGTAACCTGGACTGAACGGAAGTCGATGACGGTTCGTACGCGTAGTCACCAGAACGATAGAAATACGGTGACTTCGGTAACGATTTTGAGGACCCGTGACCATGGTACGCATCGTCTTCGTCGTCGCTGTCCGCGGAAAAGTGACCATGGTAATCACGTGGCGTGTCTTCGACCACATCATATGAGCCTTGCCCGTGATTGATATTGTATACGTCTGCGGGATCGACGTCGTCGGAGTTGCTGCGCGTCATTGACACGAACGACTTGGGTCCTTCGTCGCTATTCGATAACGGGCGACCGGAGTATGGCGACGGTATGTCATGATAATCGTCAAATTCACCATCAGTCTGTTTACCACCGCCTACGCCATACGAATATTTTGACGCCGGACTACCTCCACGGACACCCCCAAAACCTCCCCCACTACTCCCACCGCGCAGCGGTACAAAGTCATGACCGTGCAGCGCCGACGAAGAACTGCTGCTGCTGCCGCTCCCGTGATTCTTGTAACCAAATGGCCGTGGATGATAGGTTGGTGCCTTGGGTGCGCCATACTTGTTAGACTTGACAGGCTTTTTGGAGTCCAAAAAGTTTGGTAGAGTTAACGGCCTGTGACAAAGGAAAAAAAGTAACGTCAATACGTGTAACGCAACAAAGTTACATAATATTATTAATAATATTAATATATGCTACAATATGTAATTATGGTATAACATATTATCGTTTATATTTTCATACGTTACAGTTTTTACGGTTATAATAAATTATAATGTGGAATGTTTGTATTTCAAACTACTGATTCAATAAAATAGTAACAACAATATTGGTAATTTTACTTGAAATATTAATCGACTCAAATAATGGCATAACGTTTCTAATGTTTTTTTTTTTTTTTAGAGTTAGTAGAACTTAGGGAATAAAAAATTAAATTGTACGACATAACGCATTGTCTCCATTTCTAACGGGCTTGGCATTAAAGCTTGAACATTGTTCGAGAAAATATTAAACGGATTTAAATATTTCGTTGAGATCGAAATATCAACATGAATATCATCTCATAATTTTTTAATCGTAATATGGTTTTATTGCCGTCGCCGCACGCACCTGTGGTTGCCCTTGTGGTCGAACTCCATGGGCACGTACTCGTAGTGCGAGTTGTGGTCGCCGTCGTCAAAGTCGTCGCTATCATCCTCCAGTTCTTCGTTCGGACGCCGGCTGCTGTAACCGCGGTAGTTGTTCACCGGTCTGGTTCTGGGCGCTTCGAACCCGTGCCCGTTGGCCGCCTGGAACTCCTCGTCCACGTCGTAGTCTACACGCTGCTCCATGATCGCTTGCGTCATGTCCGGTAGCCCGTCCGTAGCGTCCCGCTTGATCGGCGTCGTCTTGGGCACGTCCAGCCCGACCAGCACCATCTCGTCCGACAGTGGCGGGTCGTTGTTCCCGTCCGCCGTCTCGTTGCCGGCCAGCGAAGCGACTTCGGTGCCCCGTTTAAACCTCTTGTCGTTGCCGCCGAATATGGCGTTCGAGTTCATCACCGCGTTGCCGTCCAGCTCGTCCGTCGCCTCGATGATCGTGATCACCCGCGTTCCTGTTGCGTCCGTCAACCCGATCCCAGTGTCCACGACCGTGGCGTTGCAGTTTTCGCAGAACTGTATCTTTGCTTCCGTCATGCTGGATTTGAGATTTTTCTCCACGTTCGACTGCAAGACACCGGGAAAAATGTGCAAAAATAAAGTATCGTATACAGTATAGTTAGGTATATGATTAAACGTGATATAGGTTTTTTTTTTTTTTTAACTCTGTAAGACTCTAGAAAATTACAGTAAATAAGACAGTAGCGCAAAAAAATGTTTTTCAAAAAACAAAAGATAGGTTTAATGATTTAAAAATAATTGCTATTTGATGTACTAATGTTTAGATTATACCTATAGGTTAAAAATAAAATAATAAACGCAGTTTATATAAATTAAAAACATCTTTTAAGGTTACAAAACGCCCGTTTTTAGTTTCATATAAGTATCTGCATCGTAACGATAAAACAACACATCACGTATTTATGTCGAATCCGATTTCAACCATCGTGCACATTACAATGTATAGCTGTATAATAGCAAAATAATAATAAGTTTTTAACTTGTCTTGAAAATAACTCCATCTCTTATTAATCCAAAATATGCCAAATATTCGGTAATTGATTTTAAATCACTTTTTGAAATTTACAATCAAAATTATTATTTTGAATTTTAACCACTCAAAACGTAATAATTTAACTTATACTTTTAAAAATAATAATATTAACTCATGGAAATAATGGAAATAAATAATTTGTTTTATACGTGACTTTAAAATTAAAAAAAAAAATAATTTACAATTATTTGCAGTACTTATACTTTTGAGTAATATAACTTAGAAAAGAGGATGGCTGTGTTTTTATTAAACAAAATATTATTATTACTAGGTATATCATTTAGAATCAAATTAATTTAGGCGATAAAGTTTCATATTAAACATCGACAATGTCGATACTTCGTCTTACATATTATAAATTATGATTTAGAAAAATTAATATAAAATATATTCTAAGTACTAACCAGTCTAACATTGGGTTCGGCCGTATCTAATGTCGTGTCGGCCCACTTGCTCAGATCCATCCTAGGTATGACGCCGCTCCTACACGGGACCCTCGGATTTCTATAACACAATTAAAGCCATCGATTAAGTAATTATAATGGTGTATAATAGCGATGTAATGTACTAATATATTATACAATATACGTACAATTCGTGATCCGACAACACCATTGGATACATTTGAACCGTGTCAATGATGTCCGTATTGTCGCAAACCAAACGCGCCAGTCGGACGTTCCTAATCTCTTGTAACTGATCTATAATAATAAACGCCAACGATGTCATGATCACTGCAAAATACTTATTAAGCAAGACGTAGGTATTTTAGCTATATTTACCCGGTGAAAACGATGACGGTTGGTCGGGCAATTCGTACCAAAACCGATCACCCTTCTTCAACAAACTGAATTGCGATGCGATAATGCAACTGAACGTCGGTCCGACGACACTTCCTGGAGCTGGTTTTTCCGACACTCCGCCTGACCACAAGTCGATATCGAACGGTGATCTTATAATTATAATAATTGCAATAATTAAACATTAAAAAAATTGATTTTAAGTTTAAAACAATAATAATATACGTGCATTACCGCGTAATGACTGTATTTTAGTATGCGGACTACCAAAATGTTTTCTTATCCAAGTTGAAGTTAAGCAAATTAGATCAGTTTAATGATATAAAAGAAAAAAGGGAAAATAAGAATTTTCAACCTCGAACAATTTAATATATATTTAGAGAGAAACATTTAAAAACTAAGATTGTTTGATTGCCGTATAATCGAGTTATGATTATATTGCCTTACTAAACATCCAATTGTTTTTTGGTAGACCGTAACTATAAAAAATAATTATTATGTTTAATTTTGACTAACGAATAGATCGTTTGATAGCGTTGTATAGTGGAATTAGGCATGAATCCCACCATTTCTTCAAATCTGTTGGCCACAGTCAACCCACAATGGCGTCTATACTCCATGTAACCGGGCAATCCGAAGTCCCTACCCCTCTGAATGTTGAACGACACTAGATCGAAACCAAACCCTTTTCCCGGCTTTTTGATCAAATTATTTGTCACCTCTTGCGTTATCGAATCGTCCATTGCCTGTGCAACTTGGTTCATGAGGCCCATTAGGTACTCGTCTAAAGCGCCGGCTCTGTACAAATCGAACGGCCGCCGAATCAAGTCCGACAGTTTTTTAGAAGCTGAAACAGTACAAAATACATCACGTCAAACGATGTCACAAGTTTAAATTATTATGGTTTGTACCGATAAAACCGTGAGCTTTGCTCCAGCGTTCAATAACATTCGGCAATAAAGAATGACCGAAACGAAAGGCCGCCGCCGAAAACGAAGCCAATATATTAGGATTTGCATGTGAATCATATCCGTCCCAATATCCCTAAAATTCGACAACAATATTATAACAACACAATAAATAATTATTATAGCGTTTTATTGATAATACTTTATATTGATTTTATCAAAACAACATTTACTTTTTTTTTGTTCGTCAGACTATATTTATCCATCATGTCTTTCCCTAAAAGTATGGGCAGAAATTCGTTGTACGTTATGTGTTGTATTTCAGCTACGACAATTCTCTTGGCTTCCTAAAATCAAAGTAACATTATCAACTGTTCGCCGTAAATTATGCGTTAGGCCAAACCGCTTACCTGATAGAGCATTTCGTCATTCCAATGTGGATTTATTTGCGACAGTTCCTTAGCTATCCGGTTATGTTCTCTGGCCATCAGTGTATGAATGCACGTGAGAACGAGCTGTTCGTTCACTCTAATTTCACCTACATAATAAATTTGTTCATAAGTTAATCAACGAAGAAAGATTGTTTTCTTTTAAAACATGTTCCCACACAATTAAAAAAGTTACAAGTTAATATACTAAAAATTAGTTAAAAATAGTTTACAAAATAAATACTTACTATGAACAAATCACCTATAACTTTTTATAAGTATAAAAATATTTGGTAACTGAATTTTTTTTTTGTAATTTTTAATCACACTACAAAAACTTTAATTTTTTTTTTCTAATAATATTTTTCTTTGAAAACACATGCATATTATAACATTTTTTTATAATACTCGTGTATACTATGTAATATATTTTTAGTGTGTACTATTAATTCTCCATACTTTAAATGTATACGTATTTTTATTAGTGTATTATACATAAATATTGTACAGGATGGGTAGATGTAGAGAGTTCAGATTTATGAAAAAATATATACCTATTATCCAAACGTGTTTTTAAATGTTTTGTAAATATTAGCCCTCGTATTCCCTTTATAAATGCCTCTAATTCGTATAAAAGTTACTCTGTTATGTTATAGTATACAACCAATACGTGCATTTAATTGCTACAAATCTGATAAATAAATTGAATTATTTAGTAAAAGTATTAGAAAAAAAAATAACGTTACGAACCTGATTCAAAACAATACTGAGAAGCATTCGACCTGATACAACCTTCGTCCGGAATGTTCAACTTCATGGGCAACAGTTCTTTCAGCCCCAAATTCGCGAATGCCGGGTTCATCCTCAGCTGTCCTGTGTATCCAGACCTAAGATACTGGGAAAACGCTTCATCTACTCCGTAAATGGTATTGCCGTCGATCACTGGGGTGAGTAGATTAAACGGGGACCTTGGTCCTACAATACGAAGTAGAGTGGGAATTAAATAGAGTAAAAAAACGTTATCAGCCCAGAGCGGTGGGTTGTTCATTTCTAATATACGATTACACCTACCCAATTTACAGTCGGGCTTAATGCCTGGAAACGCTCGCACGAAATCCTGACACTTGACGTTGTGTTTCCTATAAAAATTATCGTCTTCCGGTATTTTAATCTCGTAGCAATATTTGTTCTTCAAGTGGTCCGGACGACCACAGCACTCCTCAGGTTCGTTTCTGTTCACCGGATCTGCGTTAACACATGAAAAATAATATAAATCAAATAAAAATCAATAAAGTCGTAATCGAATTATGCTTACCTAACGGGGTGGCTGTCAGGGTCAAATCGTGATCCATGAACTGTCCCCAGGCAACCAACATTACAGTTCCTGCGTGCTCGTGCAGTCCTTCGTCAGGGTGAATGGTTCGGGACACGACCCTGGCCATAGGTAATGGTTGACCGGAAACCGATATCTTGGGCGCGGACAACTTGTCGGAAAACCGTGGTGTCATCAACCTGAAAAACGAATACAGTGGTCCATAAAAACTAGTATAAAGCCAAAAATGTGGTGATTAAATATACCTGTTGAACGTTGACATAGCCGCGCCCCACGTTGGATTTTTCTCATTGTTGCAAAGCCCGTCGGGCCTACGGTACTTACCGGGTTTGCACACTACTCTCGTCATACACGACGGGCACACGTTCCTGATGAGCGTCTTGGACGTGTCAATAGCAGGCAAGAATTTGTTCACGTCGTCGGCGTTCAAGTCATACCTGCGACCGATAAAAAAACAGTTACAAATAAAAAATAATCTGCATCTGTATTATACTAAAGGCATATATAGTGTAAAAATTGATATATTTATTATCATGTTGGTCGTTTAAGGCTTTACATTTTTGCGAGCACTTGCGACACGTCTAGCAGCAACTCTCCTAGTCTGGCAAAGTGCACCGGGCTCCATTGTTCATTAGGTTCCAGCAGCGCTATAACATATTATTATATTACAATATGCATTGTGAATAATAATTATTTTTATTAAAAGATCTATCGTCGGAATTCCCGATCGAGTGAAACTAGAACGTCTTCCGTGTGTATTTTTACTCACTGTGACGGTTTTGGACGTCTAAAAAAGCTCTGTTGACCGTGTCGTACGTGATGCACATGTGAGCCGCCGAACGGCGCCTGTCAAGAAAACACTCGTATTATGTAACATATAATTTTGATCAGTGTTAGGTAAAAAACTCTATGATTTATCGATGATTAAATTTTATAATCATAGCATTATTATATCATATTAAAGAATCGAGATTTTATATGGATGAAAAAATAAATATAATTTAGCAATGAAAACCCATCGTTTAGTGAAAATAATCAAAATTCTAACGTAATCCATGATAATCGATTCATTTTGTTTAGCAATTTAGTGTTACTTGTATTCATTATAAAATATATAATTTTAAATTTTAAACAAATTATATTAAAAAATTCAATACATATATATTTTGTTTACTTAAATTTATAAATTTTAAACGATAGCTGAATAAAAATTTATTACACACTACACATCAATCATAAAATTTTTTTGACCAATAATGATGATAATGTATAATCCCTATCTGCATTACTTTCAACATGAATCGGTAAACTACCGGAAATATCGTTATTACTGTTATTAGACTTTGTTATACTTTGATAGTTTGAAAATAATAAAAAATAATTTCATATTCCAAAAAAAAACATTTTTTAGTTAGATATCGTATTAATGGAACATTTTAAAATTCAAATAATAAAATAGTACAACATATATGTGTAAAAAACTAAAATCATAAATGAAATTCACTCAAATTTCGAATATTGATGTCACCAGTTTTGCATACATCAAAAGAATCTACCCGTAATAAATCTCATGTTAAGACAATTAATTTTTTTTCACGTTATTTTCGAAACTTACGGTGAACCTTTTCCGCTGTTATAAATGAAATGCTTCGATCCTTCTAGCACGACGGCGCAATCGTTGCCGTCCACGCCTTCGACTGGTGCGTATTGTGCGGCGTGTCCAAAATACCAGACGAACGAACACAGCACGAACATTCTGTAATCAGTAGTAATAAGGTTATAATTAATTAGAGGTGGGGATCATAAATATTCTCTTAAAATGTATTTTACATGATACGCAACTACACGGTGTAATCATGTAGAAATTTAGAAAAAAAATAATCCGTATAAATTATCTATTTTCTTCTCTTGATTTAAACTTTTCCTCTGCCCTCCGATAATAACATAAAAGTCAATTACAATTACATTCATCAATTGAGCTTGAAAATGTAATTACAATCAACTCGCGATATAACGAATGAAATTACCAGTCTCTTGAAAACATCGCGATATTAGAAAAAATTTAATGTATTTTGATCCCCTCGATATAGCGAAGCTTTTTTGATCAAAGCTCTTGCGATGTAACGAAATGTACAAGTTTGGAGCTTGCTATTACGAATTTTAAATTTTAATTAAGATATTATACATGTCTCTAGTGTATAACTCTATGAAAAATATATAAAAATAAATATGTTACTATTTTAAAAATAATAAATGCGCATGTATAATGCACAGCGATATTATTATATTAAAAGCAATATTATTATACATTTAAACTGAAATTAAACAATAAATACATACTTATATTACTCGTGAATTTTATACATAAGCTGTATGCAATTAAATACAATTATTAAATAAAAATGTATTTGTTTTTTATTGTTTTAAATTTTGAATTATTCTTAAAATCTCGTTATAACGAATTTCAATGTAATGAACTTTCGATATAACGAATTTTTTTCACGGTCCCTTGAAGTTCGTTTCATCTTGAGTTTACTGTATTATATTAACATTGTACGTGAACCGTTCGTCTCTGTTTTTATTTCGAGTGTTATTACTATTATATTCACCAGCTTTTATCGATTTTTATCGTTATTATTAATTTTGTTTTTCTGTTCTTGACGATTAGTCTACAAATAATATTGATGAGATATAATTTATAAGTTTATAACGTGCAAATAGCTACGGATGAAAATAATTATTACTCTTGCGATTTTTCTATCATATTTTTGTAAACCGTTTTTGTTGATATAATAATAGCACGACGTACCGGGCGCGGATCCAAGGGGCCATGCCCCGCTGCCCCGCTCCTGCAGACTCTAATTTTTTAAACTTTTTCAAAAATGTTTCTATACTCCATGTAAAATTAATTTAACCTAAGAATTATTCACCTCTTATTTCACTTATTTTATCGTACCGATAAGCCGGAATGTAAATAATTGTATTTACCTATATTATTAGCCGCTTACATAATACGTATTTACATCTGCACTACGTATTTTTATTAGAATTGGGCTGAAATCGTATTCAAGGTGTCCCCTGCTCCCCCGTAAATACGTCCCGGAACCGCGCCTGACATAGGTTAGGTCTGACGTGCGCTAACAATATAATATTGTATTCAAATGTTTTAACCGCCGCGGTTACATCATGAATTCATAAACAACGTTTGAGTCTTACAGAACGTTCAAAGAACACGTGTGTACACGCACGCGCGCGCGCACACACAGACATTATCATCGTTCAAACAGCGTTCTATACATACATCGGTTCGCAACAAATTCGCGCGAGTGTTATATATTATTGTGTCGCGTTGATTTTCTTTTGCCGTAATATTTTATACGTATCATACCATAATGGTATATACTATATATACCAAGTCATACACGCATCACGAGCGTAACCGACCAAATACGCGAGCGCGCGCACGCGAAATATTCATTTTTTCCGGTCATTCAGCCGTGAACAAAAAAAAGAAAAAAAAAATATTCGTTTTTCACCCGGCACGTGGAAAACGAACCGACGGGAAACTCGCAACGTTCACTTGTTCGCGCGTGTTTGTTTTCATATTATTATTATTATTATTATTATTATGCGTTTCAAATTTCACTCTCCGCCACGACTATACAGTGTGATGCGATTGTACGCATCTGATATAATATCGTAAAGTTTTCTAAAATCCCACTGCATTTCTTTCTTCTCGCACGGCAAATAATATTGGAAAAACGTCCCGAGCGCGTTTATTGCGGTTAGACGCGCCCGCGCACTCGCTCAATAATACGTAGACGGAGATCCGCGACGATTCAACAACAACGTTCCAACCACCGCGCGAGACGATTAGTCGATTTCTAATACAATATTACGAGTATATTTATTATGTTCACCCTCAATCGCACGTTTTGCGCGCACCGTACCCGCATTACGATTTGATAGCGCCGAATTATTGTGCGATTCCGTCACAACAATAATATTGTACGTTTACGCAGAAACTGTAACATAACTATATACGTGTTAATGTGTGAAATGATCGCCTCTGAACTATGCGCCGCGCTCGTAATTCGTGTCGAGTTGTTCACGGAAATCAAATCAAAACATATGTTTACAGCTATATTTTACCAGTGACTTGTGTCAGTTTAACGTTCATAAAAATTTTTAAAACAAGGCATTACACGTTACTATATATGGTTCGTGATAAACGAGACGTCTAGAACACGAGGGGCATAAGTGACATTATTTGAACTTCAATAATCAAGCTCAAAGTTCACAGTATAGTTGCAAAAATCAAAATACGAAAATGTGTTATTTGAATTTTTTCTGTATATATACCTATAAATATGTAAAATGTAAAAGATATTTTATAATTTGAACAGGACATTTTGGATCTATAAGAAATATAAGTGAGATAAAAATAAAAACTCAAGACTTCTGATATTAATGATTATTAATTCAATAATAGTGACATACACACGAACTTATAAAACGTTATATATAGAACAGAAAACCTCCGTAGAATTAATCAGAATAAATTTGTCAATTTGAGAACTAAAACCTTGTTAGGTCAAGATTATTGATTAACTATATTATGACGCTGTTAATTCACTAAAATGGCCATTTTATTTAACAAATTTGTTTGTAACATTTCTATAAATTATTTTATATAACACATGCAATTTTTTAATTATGTATATAGCTCATGGTTGATTAATCAAACGTATTTTTTAAATATGAACCTTTCAATAAGATCAGAAATTCAAAAAATTTATTGTTGAGAGATTAAAAATTCATTGTTAAAATATAATGTTCTTTTTTTATATTAAAAGTAACCTAACCTATCTCTAGTATTATAATTTAAAATTTATACTTCTTGGTAGACGCGCTGATGAAATCAGAGATGGTTTGAAAGTAATATTTCAAATTTCTTATAGCTGCTTTCAAATAATTTCAAAAAAATTACTAAAAAGGTAAAATTGACAAAATTTTGGAAAAAGTTATTTCAAACAGATAATGTTATATGCTTGTGTTAAATCATTTTTTTGTAACTAAAAAATTCCCAAACTAATTTAATTTTTAGAGTGGTACCAATATCTTAATGGATATATTTAACTACCTACCCATAAAGCTTTACTGTTGTTCTACTTGTTTTATTTATTGTTTTTAAAAGTTATCACAGTAGCATTAAATAGCTGTAGGCAAAACTATCCTATAAGTTAAATTAAATAGTAGAAACTAATAGCTTATGAATTTATGATACCACCTTTAGTTGACTGAGTAATTTCTACACTTGAAAAATACAGCAGCTTAAACCTAAATTGGGTAAATTCTATTCCGTTAAACTTTCCAGATCCAGCGATTTATACATATTTTTTATATACCTATTCTATATACTTTTACCATTTTAATTCCATGTATTTTGTTTAACATTAAACTTGGTAATTTTACGAAGTACACATTTCGTTATTTCTAGTGCTACAGTCTCGAGCCCTGGTCGGCTGACCATGATAAATTAATAATGATTATTAACAATTTAATATTATTCAACTTACCGCAGCCCCATGATGGCGGCCATCCGCTCGTAAAGTAATCGCTTAAGTAATTTTCCCCGGACGATTCCGGTCGTGTGCACGATTGACGTAATCAATGCCCGCGAATCCGATGATGTATTTGTAAAACCGGAAACGGCAGTTGTCTGAAATCGCGTTTATAATATGATAATAAATGATCTATGCATAAACGTACAGACGTACAGTCGGTGAAAAACGATTAATCGATTGGTAGATCGTTTACAGATCGATAGCAACGAGACTGTCGTGATATTCCGTCCGGAGGTGACCCTACACTGGTGGCTGTACAGCGCGCGCCTCCCGTACTTCTCGCGCCTGATTTCGATACGTAAACCCCAGTGAGAAAAAGGGGGGATGGCAGAGTGGGAAAATCCGAATTAGATATTTCATTTATTATTATGAGAAAGGGACTGGGAAAAAAGAAAAAATCTTATAATTAGATATTATTGGTAATAACTATAATAGCCAATATAGATTTTGTATTACAATAATAATGGATAAGATATTACGAAGCTTGATTAAGTTAAGTTACTAAAGCTTTTTTTTTACTAAGTGAAAAATATTTATCGACATTTACAGAAATTTTCAAATGCCAATAACCCCAAAAGAGTCAACATTTTTTTAAATTATACCATATTCAAAAAAATGATAATATAAATATTTCACGAAAAATTCAAGCATTAACGGATATTCATATTTTAATACAGCGTAATATGTATAAATCAATTTTATCAAAAACTGTTTTGCGTAAAAAAAAAACATGCTTTACCTTCATACTATGTTTTTTTGATTTTCTCAATTATTTTGAAAAGTACTGAGGTACTATAAATTTCCAATGTTGATTTCCCAAAAATACCAACTAGATATTATAATTTTCTATCAGAAATTATTTTCAAAATTGATGATCAAAATGTTTTTTTCTACGATAAAACTTATACACGTACAAGAAATACACACATCTCATCATTGTAAAATCTATATCCATCGCTCAGAAATTAAAATAATAATAACAATAATAAAATTATATATAATATAAAAATGTTAAACGACTTATGCCTATGACAAAATCTAAATCAACACTTGAAGACTGAAGTCATTAATTATTATTTTACAAATACCTTTAGTTGAATTAATGATTTCAGACGGTTTTGGGTCATGGTACAATGTACTAACATAATATTTTCTGTTATAAACAACAGTTTTATAGTTTCTTTATGCAAATTTAAAATATTATACCTATGTTTCATTATATAACAACACGGAATAATATTGTATTATTCATTTTTTTTTATCACGTATTTTAGAAAAATATGTGAACATTGATGGAACAACGGAGATGAAATACTGGTCCGAATTAAGAAATGTCCGAAAGAAGGTCCAAGCTCGAGTAATGATTGTTGAGAAAACCAAGTCAAACTGACCTCAGTAAACTTTATTGTCATTTAAACTTCATTTCTATTGCCAACCGTTTTAAAAAATACCGTAAATATGTATATCTTAAATTTTAAAACGTAACATATCTTTATTGAATAATCATAAAATTGTTATCGTTTGACCACTAGACATTAGACATGGCACACATGCCCCACCAACCAGATATATGTATATCTTATATTACACTATGTCACTTAGACCCTAAATTGTCGGTTTTGGTTTATCGGACCGCTTGGCTTTGCATGCGTCAGATGTGGTTTTTGCCAGTTAAGACTTTAGACAAATAACTACAAAAGCCCATTGTTTTCGTCGGATGTTTAGCAACATAACATTATATCATATTAATATCTATTATACATAGGAAAATTCCAAGTCCGAGCACTGCAGCTGTATAACTGGCCATTCAGCTGGTCTAATTGATTGGCCGAGCGTGGCGCGATATAGGTATATATATATACATCATACATAAATATACATAAGTGCACGCGTATACAGTGTCGAGATTACGAAAATATTATTTAATATCGTTAATATCGTTATGACTTACGTCTTACGATGTATCCGTAGGATATAAACGTAGAATAATTTAACACCGAACTCTGTTGACCCACAAAATAACTTAATCGCATTCAGCATTGTACGATACGATTTTTAATAGGAACGATAAACATGACCAGATCATAGGAAAATACAGTTAAACGCGTAAGGATTTTATCTGCAGTTCAGTATAGCTAAATATTACACCCACAACAACAACTTTATTATTAAACAAACAGTTCTAAAATACAACATCAACGCCCATCCATCACACAGTAAATTATATCACCCACGAGTTTATGAAACACTAGTTTAGAGTAGCCGATAACTATTAAATGGAAGCAATAGTACTCACATTGAAAATAATTACTGAGCATATAAATACAAATTGATAATTTGTATAAACATAAACAATTATAATATGAAGTATACGTTATAAAAATATAAAGTCTTTTCAATATTTTATGGTCACAAACAACTTACCGCTCAATAGGCAATTGTCTACACAACAGGACTTTAATTAGGTAAGTCACTCGTGTCGCAACATATTATGATTAATTTTATATCTCGCGGTATAAAAGTGTCAAGTATGAATTGCATTAGATAACCACTTGAAAAATTAACTTTTAACTTTTTAGTTTAAATAACTAAGTACTGAACTATTTAGAGTTTATTGATTATAGCAACTCGACTTTTTCCTGTTAATTTGAAAATGTATCCATTAAGTTAATAACATACGTTTTAATGTATCATACATACGATTATACATAACTATTGATTATTAATTAATCAATCGTTTGTCTAATTTGATCACGCACAATGGAATGGTCTTAAATAACAATTAAATATTCCTGTATTCAATAGTCAATTTACCACGAGTAAATCGTTTGTTCACACCTAAAAGCATCACTTGCTGCTAATTAGAAATAATTGCCATTAATTTTTCTAACGTTTACTATTGTGTTTAATATTGCTGTGAATTCGCCTATAAGCTTACATAATATTATTGTAAATTATTTTCTCAGCACTAGTAGGTATTTCGTTAAATTGTACGACGCCTAAAACGTGTCATAATAATATATCGTATTGCAATGATCTAAAATATCCTACAAACATCAATCGAAATAATCGGTGTAATTTTATTTTTGTCGTTAATATTAATATAATCATTATATTGCAGATGATGATTTCATCCATGAATAGAAATTTCTCGACGGCAGAGTAATAATAAATAAGAGTAGGTATATAATAAGAATACGAACCGATGAATTTTCCGCGTTATTATCAGTCGTTTCTGGAGGAAAATAATCGCTTTGATATTATGAAAATATTCGATAATGTCATAACCCATAATACTTATTTTAATATATTAAGTATAATATCTACGTGCATAGTGCGAGAATAAATACGCTAAAAATTGTATACAAAATACATTAATACTAACCGAATCGTTTCTCCTATTTATATTGTACTATATTATAATTTACAAATGTGTATTTTTAAGTCTCTAAATATTTTTCAATACACTTTTCCGACGGAATATTATAAACCATAATGTTTTAAATAAATACAAATCTTCAGCATAATATTGTAATACACATATTTAGTTCCCGTACTTTCTATGGATCATGCACAGTGCACGCATTTTATATTGCTCTCTCTTCTATTCGCAACAAAACGCAATCGATGATAAATCGATAAAAAATGTTCACAATAAAACATTCATAGGCTAACTCTCGAACTTGCAAAGTTGACGGTATTTACTATTTACTATTTGGACGTTATTGAAAATTGACAGTACCATCATCGTTTTGCAGTGACAAGTGACTACAATGTACCCATGTCATACATTATTATAATAAGATGTGTGATTTAAACAATATTGTATTTTCCATTTAATTTTGCTCAATTTTTTTTTCATCTAGAAAATCTCTTATTTCAAGCTCAATTTTGTTAAATATAAATTTTTGTCATGTTTAAACGTTATCCAAATACTTAATTATATTAATAATGCATTCAAAGTGTACAAATAAATTTTTTTCCTAAAATATATTCTTAAAGGTAAATCTATCTTTTTTTAAGATTTTAACAACCAATTAACAGTGATTACCATTTTTATTAATTTTTGAATTGTTTTCGATCTGGCCTAACCTAACCTGACATGGTTAAACACGTACCTAGACTAAAATGATAGGTATAGTGGATACATATTTTAACTGAACAAAACCTCTGCTAACCCTCGCGAAGCAACGTTTCTCGTTGTATTGGAATATTTTGGTTTTTAACCCATGGACAAGACCATAAGGTTATTGTAAAGTAGCAAACATATATCCACTATAATACGACGAAGTGTACGAGAGAGATTTTACGTGGTTGGGTTCAACGTGCAATATCACACGTGAAAATAATAAATAATAGGTCGTCGATAAAGAGAATAAATATACGAAAAACTTTTTAATTTAATTTTTGTTTTTTTTTTTTACACCGTCTCACGTTCTGGCGGCCCTTTCGTAATACGCGTCTCGTTCCTATTGGACGACACGTGAAACGCGTCACCCGATTTCAGTTGGTTTGCCAAGTAGTCCGTAAAATCCGTTTTGTTTTTTCGATCGTTTTTTTTTCCACGTCTGCGTAAATCCGAGTCGATTGCACAACGGAAACGACTATGTGTAGGATTTCTCAATGCGGGTTATAAGACCGATCAATATAATATATAACATAGTATTATCTACTATTATACTACACTGCTGTTACACTAACCGACGGTTATATTGTTATTGTATATAACATAATATAAATATATTATTCATCGTTGAAAATATAATATATATTTGTTATATTATAATAATACATATATATATACGCACGACGCTGTATCGTTACGATACGACGTGTGTCGACATAGAACTGTAATATTATCGTTATGTCATTGTGGAGGTACACCGACAACATAAATACGTTGTTAAATTTTGTGTGTATGTGTGTGTGAGTATAAGCGCGTGAAAACGTCACTTTAGAAATAAGCAATTATAATCATAATTCATTTCGATTTTACTATTTTCCCGTGACGTCCGCCATTACCTGCCGACTAAACGACGTAATTAACATATCACATACACATACATACAATACAGATAATAATATAATATCACGCATGACGTACACGACTGACGGAATTGTTACAGTTTGTCGCGATGATATTGACCGCGTCCAATTTTTTCCGTGACGCAATGGTGAACAACGTCTCGACGGATTTAGATGAATTTCGTATATTGTTGTTGTGGCCACGCACAGGAACGATCGTCCGTATTTTGATTTATGTCCATTGAAACGTTTATACTTTTCTATAAATCGTCTGCTCGACGATCAACAGTAAAAAATAAAAATAAAAAAATGGTTTTTGTTTGAAAGAAAGAAATTTAATACCTTTTATCAACACAAAACGCTCATAAAAGTATAGAAATAAATCCGTGTATTAGAAAATGTCCGTTTAGTTTACTCATTAAAGCAAAAATATTATGTATGTATTTTAAAGAAAAACTTCAGGTGTATTTACATGCTCGGCGAATAACTCTGATATATAAATTGCCATGTTTTTTCATTTCCTTATAAGTATCAATCATATGGAAAATGGAAAATATTGTGACCCATCTTGTGTATGACAACAAATTGAATCAAGAAAGGCGATAATTAAACAATATTTTGAATTTTACATTATTGACATTTTCTTCTGTGAAAAACTCGCAGTATTTTCAGAACATATCACCCATAGCATACTTACCTAGTTAACTAATATCAGGGAAACATACACAAAAATTACTTAATTAATAGTTTTAGTTACACTGATAAATATATTCAAAATAATTATTCTTATTCTTCTTCTTTCAGTTTTTAGTACTCTCTTTTTATTGCCATCACTAAATCATTTTATTTTTATTTGTATTGTACTTTATTTATATATATACTTTTATTTCCACACTCCTAGGTTTTTTAGATCTTTTTATATGACATTGATCCGACTCTTTTGAGTATTTTTGAGAAATTTTTCATGACTCATGGCATTATAATATACCTATATTAATTGTTTGATATAAATTATAAAGATGACTAGGTGAGTATAAGAAATTTAAATAATGAATTGATATCTTTCTATCTATAAATATATATTATAATAACATTAGTAGGTAGGTTCGTTGAAAATTAAAAAACAAAAAATATATTTATGGGTATAGTATTTGTTCCGGAGGTATTGTTTTTGATTTTTGTCATGGCCAACGATGACCGTATAGTTCATTTAGATAATAAATATTAAAGCAATTGTGACTTCAACCTTAACATTATATATCAGTAATTAATGCAACAATAACATACTCATTACAAAATAATATCTTAGGCTGCAATAATATCAATTAGATAATAAATTAAACATTATTGTATGAACAATATCCGCGTTCATTTTAAATAAAAAAAAAAATAATTTAAATTACAAACATTATTTAGATAATATAATTCATCAATTTGTATGTTATCGATTTATAACTATAATTATCGTCTAAATATCAATCCAGTATACCTAATAACCATTTTCTCTATGACTATAACATTTATAAAATATTAATATATCTCTGAAGATTTTGTAGAAAAAAATATTGATGAACCTTGAACTATATAAGTAGGTGATTTGCTTAATCAAGAAAATATACAATAAATAATATATAAGAACAAATGTACTTTAAACACAATCATAAAAAATAAAATAAAATTAATAATAAAATAAAAAATAATGAATAATTATGATACAAATTTAAACAGTTAAATCATTTGAAAAAGGCGTAGACAATTAGACTAGATATTACATTAAATATAAATTTTTACCACAGTCAATTTTTTTAAAGCGCCTTTGATGTTTCCTTACATTTTGCGGTAGCTTTTTCCAAAGCGTCGATAATTGTATACCTTAGGCCACCGTTTTCTAGAGCACAGAGACCGGCTGCCGTGGAACCTATAAGAATCATAATCGAATTATTTTAATAACATTTTTTGTAATATCGGTTTTAACATTTATATGATTAATAATAAATAATTTTATTTATTATCATAAAGATTTTATCATAATCCAAACAATTCAAAATAAAATAATTTAAAATCATAAATGAAACTTTAAACTAAAAATTGTATTATAATAATTTTAATTTTTTCTAGTATTGTAAATCATTAATATTATTTTAATATACTACTATTTTAAGACTTGTAAATCTATAATCTTTTTCTCCTCATTAAAAACACACAGCAAAAATTATTTATATTTTTAACCAAAATAAATGAATATAATTCATAACGAATAAACTTGAACTGTTGAAACACAATATGGAAAATATTATATATTTGCATAAAAAATAACGCGAGAAATATCAATACATCAATAGTAGGTCAACGAATTTTTATTTAATCACACATCAACAGTTTACAATTTATTGTTCATTTTAGCTTTAGACGGGAAAAATGCATGTGTAAATCCCCGCGACTGTTGTGTTTTTGAATTAAATTTAAAGCATAAAATTGAAACAACTGCATTAAAACGTTAATACATAAATCTAACGCAAAAATTAAATATGATCGATCATAAAATATTAGTCAAGACTCAATCTTATAGTTGTAATTAATCAGGCGTTTAAATGTACTTACAATAAATAAATTTCTTTTATTAAACTTTCAGAGCACTACATTTATTTTAAACCATATTCAGTAATTCCTATACTTTCTAAAATTGATGGTTAATCCGTGTCAAAACGGTACACTTATCGTGTGTCTGGAAATTATATAACTACAGACGTGAAATATTTGATGATATAATATGATTTTGTGGTATCATGCACCAACTGAATCATTCGTGCACATGACATACCTACTTGTAAAGGCATATTATTTTACACTGTCTGAATAATAAAATAATGTTATTTAATAATAATAATATAGATCACATAGTGATGAGCTTAATCCTCATACACAATTACCAACAAACTATTTTAATGTATTATGACATTCGTCTAGTTTCTACCTCCACGTGTTTAAACTTAAAAATAACATCAAAGAAAATTGACGTGATTATATTTAATAATTGTGCGTATTTCAAATTGTAGTACTCTCTATTGAAATAATAACGATTATTGGCTGTAAACAGAATCGAATTCCATGTGTAAAACCCAACTCACCCGCTGGTGAAGTAACGTCATCTTTGAGTTTTCCAGGATGTTCTTGGGTATCTCGAACCATTGTCCCCGCGCCCAGAACAGTCTGCGACGCCAATCTATAAGCCATGTCTCTAGGCACGCCCATGCGAACGGCACCATCGGCCAGCGCTTCGATAATAACGTATACCTGTAAGTATAGCAAGTACGTTGATATATAAATATAATATTAAATCACGCCATACGATGTTCGTCAAGGAAAAACCATTTGTTGAGTATAGGTATTCGATATCAGTATCGATATAGTGTTTAGAAAAATATTTTGCTTTCGATTTACGAAGTTAAAAAATATACATTAGGTACTTAATTACAAAATAAATACCTAAACCAAAACAATGTTATTTAATTTTAATAATTTTAAAAATTATTCAAAATAATTGTTTTCATGAAAAATAAGCATAATTTGTTAGAATTTAAAAAATCAGAAAATCGTCGGAGAAAATTATAGTTTGGTCAATTATATAATTAATTTATAAATTAATCACTCGGTATACATTATCTATGTATCATACAACCCATACGCATATGTTTATATTATATTGGTGTACACACATAATAAACCTGCATGTTATCATGTTACAGTCCTTGCGTAAGACTACAGATCATTTATTACCTACAATAATAAAAATCATATAATATGAATATAATGACAGCTATTGTGTTTTACATTCGTCAAAAATGATAATTGTACAGGAACCAGACACATGCTGAAATTTTTCGGTACTCTGTCGTAATAAAACATGTATAATTTTTTGATAACCGATTTTATAATCGCGTAACTGATAATATCTATACAGTATACTATCGACCTGCACTCGATGTTTTGGAGCATCGCCCGACAAGCAACAACGGCGGATTTGAACGTATCGTGTATTTATATTGTACCATCATAAATAATATGACCATCATTAAAACATAAATTTTCAGTATTTAGTTTAGTTAGAATATTAATAATTTTAAGTCGTTAAAAAACGTTATGCTATTACTTACATCGACATTACATGCGATTATGTCATTAGCATGGACACGATTTCACGTATGTCAAATACTCGTATAAATTAACGTGTCGTATACAATATAATGATCTTTGATCGAACAAAGTTACTCAAGTAGTATTGAAGCATTCATACTAATTTTGGCGTAAGAGTTCAATATCATACTGAGCATATTACAATCAACGATTTTTTTCCATTGATTTTCTCCCTACTTGTCTATATTGTAAAATTCAAATTCCACTGATATGTATTATGTAAACCCGTATGTCGCACGAGCATGAATATCAAAAGTTAGTTATACTTCTCAAATTCGTTATGATCTCAATAACTGTCAAGAAATATTAAAATTTAAAGTCAAATGATTTGGCAAGTCATAAGAATAACGACTGAAACGCTTTACAATAATATTATTATTGTATACTTCATACAGAATGCGCAAAATTATAAACGGTCAGAATATAGAATATTATCAAGTCGCGTTATAAAAGAGTATAAAATAAAGGATACTTACAACTTAACAAGATATTATAATATATAACATGCATAGCTCGCCACATATAATCTTTATGATGACCTACACGCAATTGTTTGTTTCATTTCGAAAAAATCGATATAATATATTAATTATTGTTGTATCAATACGTAATAAATAGTTTCACCTAATAATTTTCCAATACCGTTTCATGACAAAACATAATATTAAATAAGATTCCGACGAACCATTTACAAATTACTGTATAATATGAGTATAATATGTAACCGAAATATTTGACGGTTTGAATTACCCCGGAAACCGTTTTCATTGTGCTCTTCCTGGATATGCTTATATGGATTCACACGTTAGACTTACATATGCCGGACCGGAACCGCTGAGCGCAGTGATCGGATCCATCAAGTACTCTTGCACACGCTCCGCTGTGCCCACGGACGACAAAAGTTTTGCCGTCAGCTTCTCGTCTTCATCCGTCGCCCGATTACCTGGTACGTACACGGAAGCACCACACTGAACCAACGCAGGCGTGTTGGGCATTACTCGCATTACCCTCGAGTCGTCCGGTAAGAGCTGAAAAAAATCATAAAAAATGTATGATGTTGAAGTATAAGTAATCAAATTGCGTTAGCGCTAATATATTCTTAGATAAAACGAAAATCTGCTTAGTCAATAAGTGGTTAACGCGAGAATACCTATAATATGTCTAAAACATCGATACTCTTTATTTGACGAAAATTCGTTTTTTATTTTGTTTGACAGTACTATCATAAATTAAATAAACTAGTATATTAATTTAATCTATGGTATTATGTTTATGTACATCGATACAACTGGAATACCCGAGGAGACTATTGGTGGCTTGGCCATTGTCGGATTCCAAACGGCTCCCGTCTATTGTTTGCTTATTTCCAAGGCTGTATGTAAACTGTGACAAAATTACACCTTTTCTAAAAGTCTATATGTAAACTACGACAAAAAAAAAGATTAACATTACATAAACTGCAACAAAACAGATAAGATACATTATACAAACTGAGACAATTCATTTTATAAATATATATATGCATTGATACTATTTACATGCCGATACGATAACATATTTAAGTATACACATGCATGTTAAATAAATTAGAGTTAACAATTATTATAGTACCTATTATTAATTTATTATTTCAATTTTTAAATTTTTTGAATCTATTAAAAACAATATGTGTATGTTACAAGATATCAAACGATGTACAAACGTTATCGATCAGGAAGGTTAGTCACAGATCAAATGCGTACCTATAGGTAGGTACATAGCTATACCATAACTAAGGTATTAGTTCTTAATACTAAATATTAAGATATTAGATACACTATATTTAATTAAATAATTAATGTATATGTGTTATCGTATTGGCGTGTACATAGTATCTATATATATTATATATTATATATATATAATGAATTGTCGCAGTTTATACAATGTATATTTTATCGGTTGTTGCAGATTGTATAATGATAATTTTTTTTTTTTTTGTCGCAGTTTACAATCTCCTATTTCCAAACGGCTCTCGTCAAAAAAGGTTTTACGAACAGATAGATTTCCGAACGGCTCCCGTCGAAAAAAAATATACCAACAGGTATAATTGCATATACAATATTGTTAGTCATTTATAAATTATTATCACAGATAAAATCACTATATTATCATAATGTACATTTAATATGTCTAACAATAGTCTATAAAATCTCAACTCAATAGAATAGTTTTCTTTTCAAACTGTTATTGCATGCTGTATTGTCATTATAGGTATATAGTACCTATATACAGAAATAATTAAAAATAAATCGTTTCTTTAACACTCCACGTTCTCTCAAGCATTACAATTGGTGTATTTATGCGGTTAAATAGTACATATAATAAGTACTTAATAACACATAGATAATAATATGTACCAAATAAAATATTTTTAAGTAAAACCTATTAGAAATTAGTCGAATTATTTTTACGTACTAGATACCACAAAAGGAAGTGGTATAGGAATTAATTTAATTTAAACTTATTTGTATTTTTTTTCCATTGCCTACTAAAACAAATATTCATAAAACAAATAATTAATAATACTCAAAACAAAGCAAAATAAGTTTTGAATTTGAATACTCGAGTACATGATTAGGACTCATTATAATTAATACTTATAGTACTAATAACTATTAGATTATTAGATTAACAACCATATTATAAATAATAAGAAAATTACTAAGGTATATGGTTTCAATAAGCCTTGTATTAATAAATATTTATATGGAATTTAAAATATTTCAAAAATAGCAACTTACATCGTTTATAATCTAGGGTGTGAATTAAATGTATTCATATGAGATATTGTGTTCGTTACTATAAACATTAAACATATAAGATCAAATATGATAAAAATTTAATTTACATTACATTACTATATAGTGTAATGAAAGTATAAACCTATACCATATACCTAATAAAAATAGTAAATACAAACTTTAGTTCACATTTCTGTTTAATAACTGTTGTTTAATCACATGTTGTTTTTAATTTTAATAAATATTTTTTTTTTTAATAAATAAAAATTATTGTTATTGAAAACAGTGCTTATTGTCGGCAAATAAAAAACTGATAAAATATCACGTAATACACTTACATATTATACTAATAATTGATATCTTTAAACATAGAATAACTTTATAAATAATAAAATAGAAGAGATAGATATCGTAAAAAACAATAACCTTGACAAATTCATTATAATTTATTACTAACTAATATTATTCTATTTGAAAACAATTAATTTTGGATCTTAGGATCTAATTTTTAATACGTATAAATGTATGCAATATATTCAACAATTTATTAGTGCGTATAATTTACAGCCCTGTTTATAACTAATTAAATTTTATTGACAATACCTATTACCTACTAACTTGTGTAAACTTATCGAGGACCTACGTATTGTAAGAATTATTTTTTTAACGTGTACCACTTTTGTCTCGGTTCCGTAACCTAAACCTTTTAATTAACGCTATCGATTATACACTCAATCGACCATACCATTGACGTCAATCGACTTTGTTTACAAAATAATAGACTGTAAAAACAAATACATATAATAATAACTATGAGATTCGACACCAGAAATAGGGTTAAATGTTTTTTTTTTTAACTTAAATTCCTACAACATAAAATACACACTATGAAATTTAGTTTTTTTTTTTTAAATCTCAATGATATTAATGTCTATATTATAATTTTTTTTACTACTAGGAAACAATAATTTTCCGTCATGCCTGTCAACACTCTGGAGAGGACTTCGACTACAGGATAAAATATAATTATTTAGATAATTATCGGTTTAACTTATTTAATATTATGTCTCTATCGTTATAATAATTACCTACTGGTTACTGGTCGGTACATAAAGTTTTTCAGTTATCTACCGTGAGGAATATAAACTTTCGAGCGTCATAAACCAATTTTGGCCTATTTAACACGTCACGATTTTATCGAAAACATAACATTAATAATCAACAATGACAGACGCTAACTACCTCGCGCGTCATATTTTAATATACGTTTATCGTTCAATTAGTCACCCTTAGAGTTTTATTGAATTAAATTATCCTCGTGCACGTGCAAGCATAAGTAAAATAAACAATAATATTTTAATTGATATCATCGGGACGCTATATCCTATATGGTTTGGGCGCTCTCCCCTCCGCAACTTTCAAATCGACATCCGCAATATTGTTTTATTTCAGAAAACACTCATATAAAACGTATAACGCTTAATAGTAACATATGCATACGCGAGCATAACAGTCAAACGGCGAAATGATCATCGATCGTCTTACGTACCTATATAATTTACACGACCAATGCGACACCTGTGCGTTCGCGCGTCGGGTTCAGTTATAAACTTTTGCGCCACTTAAAAGAAATTTTGCTCGCAGAACGCGACCTCTTCAGTCCTATATAGAAATCTCTGTTACGGTGTCCGTTATAGTAAATCACTTGATTCAAGCGATAATATTGTGTAATGGCGATGACTAAAAGAAGGAAAAATGTATTGATAGTACGCACCTTTTCCAGCTGATCTACGGTGACACCCATGGCAACGGACAGCAGCAGGTGTCTGCTGGACGTGAAATTCGGACGGATCTGGTCCAGCACCGTCTTGACCACGGACGGTTTGACAGCCAACAGTAGGACGTCGGCGTTGTCGACCACCGACCGGTTGTCGAAAGTCACCTTCGATCCGAATTCCTATTATCGATCAATGTCGAATTCGACCGATACCGTGATTAGTATTAATATTCGACTTACGGGTACCTAGGTTACCAAATTCTCGGGTACGGCTCTCGCAACACTCACCTCGAAAGCTTTCACGCACTGCGTGTCTTGTGGAGCGCAGCTGGCTGTGATGTTTTCTCCTTTGACGAGACCTAAGTAGAAATAAATAATAATGCAATATATATATTTATATGTGTGTGTGTTTGTGTGTTTGTGTGTGTGAATAGCGATGAGTATGATACTAGAAATGAATATGACCGGACATCGAAAAATCGCCGGATTTACCGAAATAACTCACCGGCTGTCAAGAAGCCTTTGGCCAACGCCTGAGCCATTTTGCCGGCACCGAAAAATCCGATTTTCAACATATTCGCAGTAAATGTATAATTTTTTTTCCTTGTTACTCAATGTTGATTCAACGGCACTTGACTACTAAACGTGAACTACGGCCTGAACGCGTGACGATGAACGAAACACCGGTAGTGGCCTATGTGTGGTGTGTGTGTGTGTGTGTGTGTAAAAAAAAAAAAAAACATTATTATTATTTATTATAAGTTATAACCTTTGATTAGCGCAATCAGTATACCTTACCTTACCTTATTCAGATAGCCGTGCCGCCTGCCGTTTAAAATTTCTGTTGGTTTTCGATAAGCACGTTTGGATATATGACCGTACAATAATAAAATATATTATGCACGGACACGGATATAACAAACGTACGTTAAACATACAAGTAATCACCTAATTATATTCATAAGTAGATACGTAGGTACGTTTTTTACGATAACAAGTTGCGAACGAGTGTTTTTTTTTTTTTTTTGTTTTTCACTAATAGCATCAAATTTTGTGCGAGTGTGTTTGTGTGTATGTGTGTGCGCGCGCTCGCTTGTATATAATATAATAGGTATAGGTAGTATATAGTTTGACTGATTCTTTCGTAAAATACATAAGATTGAGATTACACCGCATCGAAAGCCTATATATTGTATATATATATATACATACCTTAAACGCGGACCATAAACACGCAAAAACATTTTACAATGTACGCGTACGTAAACCTACATTTAATTATTTCAAGTGTTTTGAATGTCGGAATATCGCGAATACGTTACGGTACGGGACACCTATATTGGTTGATTAGTATAATATTTTAACGAGTACCTACCTACCTTCTAAAATTTTTATTCGAATCGACCGCCGTTTAAACCGATAGATAAATTTATTTATCATTACAACATTCGCCACTGATTAAAATAATATAATATAAGCTTACACTTGTCATGTAACATATTATTATTGTACAATTACGTTGAGACTGTAATTTATATTGAGTATTTCCTGACTGCCGTTGTTCGTTACCTATTTAATAAATTGTTTCGACAATAAACTTATATTTTATGAATACTACCTACCTAGTATTATACTTTTATCGCAATATTGACTAGTACAGTAAAAAATACGTCACCGCGATCGGTATAATAGTGTACAATCCATTATACAGTTTAAATAATAATAGTCAGTATAATCTACGCTTATAGAATAGAATATTTGACACAACACCCATAATTCAACACTAAAGATAGGTATTTAATATTTCCTGTTGCACAAAAATACATTGATCATAACTTTATTTTTAAATATTGTGATTGAAAAAAAAAACTATCAACGCGGTTACTAAATGGTAACGTAATATATTAATCGTTGGTTGCTAGGGATAAGCTCACAAAAATTACGATTATTAAATAATTCTAATAATAGTAGTAGACATGGTCTAAATGTAACAAATTTGATAATTCCACGAAATCTGTGAGCAAAAATGTATTCATCCCAAACATGTATATATTATGTTATATCGCAAAAATTCAATCAAATCAATCAATGAATTTAAAATTTGTTCAATGATCAACCAAAAAATAATACTAAATTAACAATAATACTAATAATTATCAAAATATCATCCACAAACAAATCGATTTCAAAAATAAGTACAATTGTGGAAGACCGCATGAGGAATACCGGAAATGTACTTACGGAACAATGTGTGAAATCATATTGACCAAAACACAAGTAAATTATACTATATGCAAATTATTAATCTCGAGAATCACAAAGTATAAAGTAGTTGAATTAATGCATTATACAATATATTCAAAAAAAGGTACCTAACAATGATTAAGTGTTAATAATGTACAGAACCTTGTAACAGCGTATAGTTGAAAGTTCGTAAAATTGTAAAAAAAAAAATCAACCATTGTTGCTCAAGGACATAAAGACGAACAAATAAATACTACCTATGTGATAGCACATTTGAATATACCAACATGTTATATATCTAATGGTTAATATAATCTAAGAAAAATAATGAAAAACTAATAATTTTTTTTCTTAGTAGGTACCTACCTAGGAACTTCGAGGCCTAATTTTTAAACGTTTTTACAAAACTTCTCCATCTATTTCGGTCAATTGTATTAGCCATTAGATAGGTATCCATTTCCAGTAACTTGTTGATATCTAGGCCGTCCTTAATTCCTTACTCTATCCATTCACCACTGAAGAGGTCTTTTCCATTGTCGCTTTTAGGTTTCTGGTTAGGACATTTTGTATGAGAAAATAACTTTGTATTCAAACGTGTCTAGTTCAATCAAATCGTTTCGTTAATCGTTAATAGAAACTATTTAGTAGTAGATTCAACCTCTCATAAAGTGTTCTTTTATCTCCCATCATATTTCACAATTTGATTTTATACAGATCTGCAAATTATCCGTAAAGCTTTTCTTCGAAGAAAAGTTATCTCTCTTTGTACCTCTGTACAGTGAATTGTGTCTCAAATGTATACAATATTACTGCAGTCGCTGATAACCTGTACTTAAACGATTTTGCTTTCTTAAATTTGGACGGTAGGTATAACTTAGAACTAAGTATCTTATACATGGCAGAATAAAGTAGGTACTTAATCCTAACTGTATATTACATTATTTTCGATTATATATATTGGCTTCTAATTGCGTCCAATGTAAATACATTATTTTCCTTCCCATTCAATACAGACATAGGACTGTCAATAGCAACATTAAATAAATATTAAAAATGTTGTTTTCGTTAACAATTGTTAAACATAAAAATAAATAAATGGTAATAAATATAAGTTATGTGGATATATGTAATTATAATATTATTTAAGGTTAGGTAAAAATTTGAATGATATTGGTAGTTTTGACAAACTAAATGAAAACGGAATGGAAAGAAAATAATATATTTACATTGGATGCAATTAGTACTGTTGTTAAATACTCGTATTATAAGGACGCAATTCGTATGCAACGAATAGTTTAATTAATTCAAAGTCTTAAGTCTTATCCAATAATTGGTTATTAATGTATATATAAGTATTTTACAATATAATATATAATTATATTAGAAAATTCAAACAACGCTGCTAGTTACAACTGATGGTAACATCTACATGCAACGTATAGCAGGGTGTATTTATGTCATCCATATATTGTCTACGTCTAATTAGCCTGCCAAAAAATTGACAAACGCACCAACTGTAGATGCATAACATTTAAAACATATCATAAAAAATATAATGTGTAATATAATAATAAATTTATATTGTTGAAGATTGAAGACGTTGAAGTATAGGTTTACACATAACAATAGCTATTTCAAATTGCCGACTTTCCAATTTTTTTAATTAGGTACCTAATTAAAATATTAAATACAACCTCATACGTAGGTACATAAAATCATAAACACTACTACAATGATAAAAAAAAAAATTGACTGATTTAAATTTTGGAACCGCTATTAAAAACACTAATTATGCCATGATCTAAACAAAATAACTACTTATTTGTGTGGATTGTGGAAAAGGAGCTGGAAACTTCCAATTTCTAATAAATTGTATAACTGCATTAAGTAATAGATATATGTACTATGTACCAAACTAATAACTAGGTACCTATTATCCTAGTTGGAAATTCTGGTGTTAACTTTTAAGCGTTATGTAAGAATCACGTGTTTATTTATTTACATGGATTGGAGCATGTTATACCTAATATTATTATAGGTAATGCTCGTGCATACGCAATGTCAAAGTAACAACTAAGTAAATTAATAGCACTGACGGCCCACACATTCAATTTATTATTTATTTATTTGAGGTAATTAAAAGTAATATGTTATCTACGTTAGTTTTTATAAAATATTTGGGAAAATAAAACTCTATAAATAAATAATAACATACAATACAAATAAAATTATAATATTATGACAATAAAAAAACAAATATGGTATATGTATGTATTTTTTCTATGATGATAATATAATCACAAACCTTTCTTGATGTTGGTGTTCTTATACTAGGATATTCTTTAATAAAACAACACTCATCATTTGAAAAACATTGAGATAAATAATAGATTTTTAAGTAATGAGTGTAATTTAATGAAAAAAAATCAATCTGTATAGCCCGTTGGATTACAATTATAAGACAAATAGAGTAACTCCTACAAAGTAGAAAAAATGAAATTATGTAGGTATACTGTATAGATACTTTACTACAGTCTACTGAGTTTGACTTTTAATAAAAATTAAAAATTACCTGTATTAGTTATGACTTATGAGTAAGTACTAAGTGCATTATAGTTGGTGTGTACTTTAGAATCGTTATCTCAAAAAAGTATACTCATTTTGTTAATGTTAATATTTTTTGTAGTACCTATACCTAGGCATCATATTAAATATTAAAACCATAACAACATTTAAAATAAAATAAATTAAAAACATTTTGACAGTTGTTTACAAAATAATGTAAATATTAACCCTCCCTTATTTTTATTTTACACCAAATTAGTACCAGAATTTGAACAAAAAAAGTACTCAACAAAAATAATTTTAAAAAGTATTTATATTGAAAACATTAGTAAAACAATTTTATTTAAGTGTTTAACAATTACTGTGTATAAACACCAATTAATATTTTTAAATTTATAAAAATGAAATAGATTAAGTAGGTATGTATCGAATGTAACCAGGACACAATAGCTACTACACATAATAAATGTGTATTATATCATAATTAATAGTATAATTATTTATTATATTAATTATTGATAAAAATATTAAATTATTAGTATTTTATTTATTTAAATTAAATTACAGAATTTTCAATTTTGTATATTTTTCAAGTATATTAATTTATGATAATTATTTTATAAATTAGAAACAACCTATTTACCTAGTGTTATACATGTTAATATTGAGAGTACCTATAAATACTAACGCTATTCAATCTGCCATCTTTTTAAAAAGCGGCATCATAATCCAATGTGTGTAGATACTATGGTAAGAATTAAGAGGTAAAATACTAAAAACCTAACACTAATGGGACAATGGGCTATAATTATTGGAAAATATCAAACTGAAAAATTACCTATAATATGCTATTCATAAAAACTCAGGATTATAAAATAATCTACAAGAGTACTGATAAATCATGTAAATACAATTTGTACCTAGAGACTAGAGTTCAGATTAATTTAATTTAAAAAAATTATTACCATTGTTATATTTTTGTAGTGTTAAAGAAAATTCTAGTACTTTCAATAACAAAATCTACAGAAAAACTAAAATAATTATTCACCTCACATTTAGTAGTTTTTATAAAATTAATTAATTATTCAAAATAAAAACTAGGATTTTCAATTATTTTACATTTATTTTGAGACATAAGCTTATTTCAATAAACCCAAACGGTTTTAATATACACTCAACGACTAAACAAAACTTTCCCTACAGTTCATTCTTCATAGTAGCAATAAAAATTAAAATCTAACTGTAGTTAAAAATATTATGTTTAAATGATTAAAAAAATTATAAAATTTACAAATATTCAAATAGTTTAATAAAAAGTACAATAAACTTTTGACAACCAACATACATTTATAACAAAAATTACACTTAGTACTCTTTAAACAGTATAAAAGAACATTCATTCTTAATACCTATAAATTTGTAAGTTGACTTTAAAATATTATAAAAAAAAGTGATTATTTTAATAAATAGGTAGGTAATTTTAATTGATTTATTTTAAACAAGAATATTGTTCTTTACAATTTATAGCAAGCTTATTAATTTTCATGAAACAGTATATTGTAAGAATTTTTGTAAAAGCATAGTATATTTTTAACTTTTAACATTGTACTTACCTCAAGAGTTAAGGATTAGATTGAACGTGGCTCAAATTTGAATTTTATTCTATCTCAATAATTATGACAGTAAATTAATTGTTATATAATTTAATTCTTCATAAACATTTATGAATAATAATTATACTAAATTGTGTAATGTTTATAAATAACAGTACTTATAATATGTAAATGAAAAAAGGCAATAACAAGGAAAATCATTTTTGTAGCCATGACCTCTAATCAATACATCCAACAAAATTCAAAATTCTCAAATGTAGTTCAATATTGACGTAAAAGAAATATAACAAATTTAAAAATAAAAATCAGACTTAAAAAAAAATGAGATCGACATCAGACTTTTATCTTCTCAGAATAATACATAATAAACATTAATAAAATCAACTAACCATACTTTCAGCAAAATATTTCAACTCAAAAATAACCATTACATCATAATCATCATTGAATTTCCATCCAATGATGCTGAAACACTATTTGAACATGTTTTCATCATACAGTGTCTAGTAAACATCAGGAAACAATTTGCAGATTCTGGAAATAAAAATTAAAAATGATTTTTTTTTATGTTTTTATTTTTTTTTTTTGAAAACATTTAATTCTCAAAAGATCATACATGAGTCTAAAATTGTTTAAAATTATGAATACTGTTCTAAATCCGTTTAGGCGGTTGATACGAACACAATGGAAAATTGTTTATTCTTTTAGGTATACTTATGTTATTACGTAGGCGGTAGGCATAATCAATAATTATAATATTTAATAATAATAATAATAATAATAATAATAATAATAATAATAATATTAATAATAATAATAGTAATAAATAACATTTATTTATTATTTAATCCTAAGTTAGGTTATTTTTCAGTTTGTGATAACCTAAATACACGAGCCATCACATTGAGTTTCATCCGCTGGAAGCGGTTCTCAACCAAAGTGGTATCATCTATAATAAACAATATTAGAGTATAAAATATTGAATTTTTTTTAGTCATTATATTAATAATAACAACTAATAAAAATTAAACACAATTTTTTTTCTTTTAAATTTTTAAAATGTTTAAAGTGAGAATTTTGTGCTGTTGCTAAATAATATTCTATTTAGAAGCATTTAAAATTGTCTTTTATAATTGTATTTTAGGTTTTTGGCCTTATTATTAAGAGATCCAACAAAAGGGGCTCAGCAGCTATACAAATTTTTAAAAAATAAATAAAAACAATTTGTCAAATTTCACAGTCCAATCGGATCATTAACTTTAGCAGATCTTTGTTCGAAATTGGCGAGTTTTTTAATCACATTAATGCTTGTCAGCACAATACTATCTAATAGCATATGCCAAATGAGTAGTGACACAATAATACTGTTCTAATTCTGATAAGCAATTATCAAAGTGCATCTCACTTTGAAAGAAAAACTAAAAATTTTATGTAAAAATACATACATCTAAATGAAAGATATCCTACGCTAATAATAGTTAATTAAATCTTGGTATACTGACTATTCAGGTTTAATTTAATCTAGATAAATAATTATAAGGTATAAATCCAATAAAATCTGTTCCGATTAGACTATATGTAACATTCTATAACTTATAAGTGTGTCATTTCTAATGATTTAAGATCACCCCCCAGAATTGCCATTTGTATTGTATCCGAAGCCATGTCGGCGCTGCTTGAAGACTCCGTGTAGCTAGGTGTACCTTCCGTCCATGTGGCTTCCACAGATTGTCTGCCTGCTGAACCCCCGATGCCAGATGTAGTGCTGCCCGATCCCACACTCAATGTAGACGACTTACTCTCGCCGGCGTGCGACGAGCCAGACGGACCATCATTGCGCATTCCTGGAGATGGACGACGTATGCGAGTCATGCTGGAACGTTTATCATACACAAAGTCACGACGAATAGCATCCTCAAATGCTGGAGGTGGAGTTGAACATGTGGAAAATGTACCTTCTGCATCAGTTTGATCACGCGTACGTGTACGAGACATGCTCCGTCGCTTAGATGGTGAACGTTTTAGAGGACACAAAAGTTTCTTGAACACAGATCTAAAATTAAAATAAAATTAAAATAAATGAATGAATAAATAATTAATTTTACATTTTACATACTTGGTCATAAAATCCAAAAATCTAGTTGCATAGAAATCAGGTCTATGTACAGAAACAGAGTCACCATCATGTATAATGGCTTTGAACGTATGCTCTAGTTTTTTCTTTAGTCGATAACTTTGTAATATATCAATAATTCCAACAAATAGTAATAAGCTATCACCACTTCCACTTCTAGCTGGTATGCCACCTCTAGGCGAAGCACAATCTTCATCTGATGAAGTTCCAGTGTCTGCCTGAATACTTTCCATCGCTGTTGAATGGGCCATCAAACGCTGCCGGTTAGCTTCAGCTGTTCGACTTAGAGTAGACGTCTCTGATAAAGTATCTGCATCATTTTCCACAGCCTTGCGTAACCGTGCCACCCGCCGTTCTTCTTTTTCTCTCTGAGCAAGATCGACATTATGAACACCCACTAAAAGACTGTAATCCATTATTTTAAAACTTTCTAGTACTCGACAATCTCTTTGCATAGTTTTGAGAAGAGCTGAATGAGTATCTGGCTCCAAAAAAATACCATCGGGATGGTGTTCTTTAAAGTCTAAATCTTTAAATGTAGGTGATGACTTTTGTCTTTCATCTTTGGAAGCTTTTCTTTTATAAGTCGAACCTTTCAGATCATATTTTTGGTGCATTTTAATGTTAGAAGGTAGTAAATTGTTCATAGCTACTAATCTAATGTTTTTTGAATTGCATTGATAACAATAAAGACCGAAAAATTTTGGCAACAAAGTTCTTGGATTCTGATTCAAATTCATGTAGTATCCAGGAAGTAGTTTTTGTAAAAATTCACCTTCCTTATGCTGTACAGTTTTCATGATAAATTCATCATCCCGTGTGAGGTAAAATATTGATCCACTAGCACCCGGGTTGGATAGTTCACGAAGTGGTGAGTTACAAAACGATATAAGATAATCATCTGGCTGAATACCAAATAAGTCTCTGAAATAACGGAATGCAATTGGAGCATATGTCTTAAAAATAAACTCTGGATAGTGATGAGCTGGAGTGTGATTAGTTCCATCACTTGGAAACACTGTTGTTTCAACAGTCATAAAATCTTGCATTAGTAAATCACGTTCAGGCTTTGAAGCAAGGCCTCCTACTGCATGCTGTATTCCCAGTTGTATTGAACCCATAATTTGACCAGTTTGAATTTTCTTATAGGTGATTTCTCCATCAACACCCACTCTTCTATGTCCAAGTTTCTTCTCTTTTTCTTTGGCTTGGAGATCATCTTGTTCAGCAATTGAGATATCTTTTTCAGTAGCAACATCTAAAACAATCATAAAATAAAATCAGCATCAAGAAATTGTTAAAAATCCATTAAAAAAGGACAAAAATGAATATATAATAACAAACATACATAGTAATTAACATATTATATACATGGAATCATACAAATTATAAAATTATAATTATTTAATAATCTATTCTAAACACATTTTGTTTTTTATTTTTCTAAGGTTCTAATATTATAGTACTTGATATACATATATCTAAAATAGGTAGTTTACATGGACTATACATAAATAGATAATATTAATAGTTTTCAAACGAGGGCGGCGCCTAAAACTGTTTCACTCTACTCACTTCCCATAACTGCATTTTATCTAAATAAAAAGTTAAAACTGCAATGGTAGAATATACACGAACAAGTTTCACATCATAATCTGAAATCTTAGTCAGCGATTTGTAATACTATTGATTGTACTACAAATTAAATTGTAATACGTGGTCTTAAATTTTCGATATTATTACACGTTTTTGGACTAGAGTACATTTCATTCCAAAACATCAAATAAATACCTCGTTGAAAGAATAATCGTCGCCCGATTATCCCAACAAAGAAAATTGTATGGCGCCGTCCACGTTCTCGAAAACATGACAATAGGTCGAATGTCGTTTGGCGAATATAGCTGACAACTGCAGTATACTATACAGTATGTGTCTCTAAAGCCGCGTTGCGTGCTAACATACTATAATATGTATAAATATATAATTCACAGGTACAGTATCAAGCTACTCGTACAATTAAAGTCTTACCCGAAATTTTATGGCATCTTACAAAAAAAATCAGACATTTAAAGAAATCAATCATAGTCGAAGTAACAGTTTTAAATACATTTTATGATTCATGAGTGAAAAACCGTGCTGTAGAAAAGTTAACTGGCGATCACGAACACACATAGAAATCGAAATGATTAAATGTCATTCAACACCACAGAACGACTTATCTGAGTTATCATTTATATAAATTCGATAAAATTGAAAATAATTACTTGTCGTTTTCAATAAACAGATAAGACGATGCGTATGTAAGTAGGATCATAAATTCATAAATAATATCAATCATAAATAGTTTAGTTTAACCTGATTCCTGAGCTATTATATATTTCTACACTGTATATGGGAGTAATACTTCGTCAGTTCGTCATAGACGTTTGATAATAATAGCTAAAATCATACCGCACTCGTAAAAATAACAGATCAGTCAGAATTAAAAACTTTAGATTTTTTTTACAATATCTCGGACGAATACCTATTCTGAATCAAAGCCATTATAATTAATTTGACGTTAACACTAACACTGTATGTGTTTAAAAATTATGTTTTAACTACGAATATAAATAAATCACTAACTAGTGATGGTGAAAATTGTTATTATCGTTATTAATAATGGTTTACATGAAAATTCTAAAAATACTGTCTTACCCACATACTCAGAATTCAAGACCTATACATATTATACGTATGGAGGCACAACTTTTATTTGTGTAGAACGACTAGAACGCTGAACGATCAGTATAATATAAAATGTGCTAAATTTGTCTTTGTAAAATATGCCGGTTAACACGAGCTTTCAAGTATACAATACAATGTAACGATTAATATTCTTTAACAATAAAAGAGTTAATGTATGGTAGTTTCAAGCTTTCATACTATTCAGTATATTACGATTACCCTCCCATTAAACCTTGAAAATACGATATGTACGAGACCATTTTAAACCATTAATTCGCACATTTTGACTATCATCAACATAGGTAATATAATAAATAAAAAAAAAAAAATTCTTTCATTTAATATTTTTTGGAAAAATTAGATTTGATGACAAGCATGTATAGAGTAAAGGCTTTATTAAATATGGTTAACATTTATGAAATATGTTAATTATGATTTTTTTTAGATGTACGTTATACATAATTAAAATAAAAGAAAATATTATTTAATGCTATTATTAGCACAAAAATTACTCTGTTAATTAAACATTTAATCAAATTTTTGAAAATATTAATCCTTGAGAAAATTCATTAATTAACAAATATTTAAATAATAAAACATGAATGTTATTTAAAAAAAAATTCAGACATTTCTATGGGATATATTTTTTTACAGAATTCTAGGCCCAATGATTATACTGAGGAGTCCAATCCATATAATACCTATATATTAAAATAAAAAATCAATTCCAGGATTAAAAAGTCATTTATAACAAAGAGATCAAAACTATTTTCACTAAATCCAATTTCAATATAAACAAGATTATATTATTAAGATAAATTTATTAAAACAAAAATATATAACACCAAACTCTGTTTCTACTGATTTTTATGTTTTACAATAAAATATACATTAAATTTGTTTTAAATAGTTTATTTATTCTCATTTCTTATAAGTATTTATAAATTATACTTGCTCAACAATTTAACAAAATTATTAACTTACCATTAAAAGTCATTAGAAGTTAAGTTAACTTTTAAATTTATATTGTAGCTAAATAAATTTTATTTATTTGATATAAATATACATTTAATTAAGTGTAAACTCAATTATGAATGCAATAATATCAACTAATTTCCATAAAATGTAAAACTATATTTAAATACTTATACAATTTCTGAAATTTAAATTTACCTATTATTAAAACTTAAATATTAGTTCAACATTTTTGAAAAATGAATTAACTAAAAATTGCTTTATTCTTTCATTAAATAAATGGCTTAGATTTATTTTTGTGAAATTTAATTAAAAATTTAAAAATCTATTTTATAAATAAACATGGCTTATTAACTCTGTTGATAATAGAATGTACATTATTTAGAATATATTATAAAACCTAAATTAAAAATAGAAACTAGAAAAAAATGTTTTATTTTGTGTGTATATATTTTACTCATTTTTCAAAATTTAATTAATTTTAGCTATTATAATATTTTTGGTAATTACTAATCAATAATTTCCATGATATACATAATATGACAAGACAAAATTAATAGTAAAGTAATAGATATCTAGGGAAGTTCTATTATCTTTATTTAATTTAAAAAAAGTAGGTACTTAATTATTAAACCGTATATTGAACTAATATGATTATAAATTAAAATCAATTAAAATCAATTAAAATAAAAAAAAAAACTGAAAATGGAAATTTAAAAAAATATATAAGTATTGCTTTTATAAATATTTTTCATATGGATACACAAATCTATTTTTGAATATTTAAATCTATTCCTAATAATCTATAGCTTTCTTTTATAAAACTCTACTGAATATAAATAAAAATATGTTTAAATCTCAATCATTGGATTATTATGACATAACATATTGCATACATTTTTGGATGGTCATTTATCATTCATAATAGAAAAACAATCCTAAGAGTAGTTTTAGCTAACATCATACATGTTAATAAAGCATATATAAAAAAATCATGTACCCTAATATTAAGAACTTTGATTAATCATAATATTATATCAAATAGTAAATAATAATAAATTTAATACTTTTTTATATTATTAATTTGACAAATTCAGTTAGTGCTAACAAAATATATATAAGTATAAACATTAAAAATATTGGTAATTAAGAAAAGTAAACATCTAAAATTTCTAATAATTAAAAAAAAAAAAAAACCATTTAAATCTAACAATTAATTAAACATGGCTGCACATAAGTTTAATCGATGCTATTAATTTTTTATGTCTAATAAATTATTATTTTTTATTTATTTATTTATAGGCATAATAATATAAACATTTAAAAGTAAAATTGTTTAATGTCATAGCAAAACTGTATTAGTTTATGCCTACCAACCAACTTCATTATAATTACTAAGTATAGCCTAGGAAGATTAAACTAATACTTATTTTATTAATAATTTTGATAATAAACTTACAAATTATATAAATTAGTTATACAAATAGTTTTAGAAATAATAGGTAATGGTCAATGAAGTACAGATGTAACAAGTAATCTACTACATTTGTTACAATTTTTTTTTGGTAATTTACCGGTAACCACTCACTATAACTATGTGACTGGGCAAACCCTTTTCCCATTGTGAGATAAGTAGAACTAAGGACCTAAAGTGATAAATGAAGAGTATAAATAAATTTGAATCAATTTTATTTATTCATACAACTATTAACAACAATGAAAATTATGTAGACCAACAAACCGAGCACGTTGAATGTTTAAGAAGTGTTATAAAACAAAATTATGATTTATAAGTATGAAGCAAAACAACATTTCCTGTTTGAAAAGCAATTGAATGGTAAAAATCTATGCAATATGCATCAGCTGTTAAATGAATCAATTAGGTAAGTATTACTATTATAAAATACCTAGGTAATATTTTATTAGACAAAAACATTTTTAATAAATTAATACAATTTTATAGATTATAAGCAAATAGATATCAATTTACTTAATTTTTTTTTTTTTGCATTCCTACAAAAATTTGTAAGTAAAATGAGTAGATCACTTATAACACTGTTACTAGAAATGGTATTAAAATATTACTGTACATATAACCATAAAAACCAATACCATTATCATTTAATTGCTTTAAACAATAGTCATTTATTGGATGCTAAAATTAATTATTTTAAAAATAAGAATAATATATTATAATACATAATAATTATATCAATAATATTCAACTTACCTTTTTCAAGTGTTGATTCAATCTGTTCTTCAACGGCAGGTCTGATATCATTAGTAGCCATTTTGTTTAAGATTTTGCTACTTGATTATCTGTATCTATGCATGACCCAGCAACCTCGTTTAATTTAGCAGCTACTAACTCATTGAACCGTTGACAATAGCCTTTGCTGATATTAGTAAATAGTGCAAAGTGAGTTTCGTAACACACTTGTGAGCTATTGGTGTCTTGATCAAAAGCTTTGGCAACAACCCGAAATCCTTGTTTGTTCAAGAGCACACAAAACTGTTGATTTTCAAGAGTTTCAATATTCAAATAAACACCATCAGAAACTTTCAAGGGCGATATACTAATATGATTCAACAGGGATATCTCACTCTCAATCACAGATTTTGCTTCAGTGTACCAATCAAGTGGCGTTTCCATGTAAGTGATTCACCTGAAACATATAAAAAACTCATTAACGTTTTGGTAACAACAATCAAGATGAACCAGTTTAAGCCAAGGTTAACAATGTTTTGCCTAACCTAAAAAAAAAATGGTTTAAGTTGAAGGACGCAAATGGCTTGAATATTAAAAACATAAAAAATACATGTAAACGACGGCCAAACCAGAGTCAACAATAATAAGAGGCGGTCGAAAGCTAGGAAAATCGTTAATGGTTAGTGTATTAAGATGCACACAACAGATACTGTAAACTTGATATTAGTAGGAATAATTTTTGGATAGGGCAAAATGACTTACGGGTGGGTGTTTTGTTCAAAGGTCGACCAGGTAATCTAAAGGAAAGGGCGGGAACCGTTGTGCCATCCGTTTTAATACAAAAAAAAACACGTCGAGTGAATTCTATAACAGAACATTTTCGCGAAATTTAAAAAACGCATAATAATAATAATAATAATAATATTAATAATAATAGTATTATACAATAACTAAATATCTACAAAATAATCACAGAACCCGAAAAATTATCACTAGTCTTCACGAATCACAGGTACTGATAATAGGAACGGTTTCGGGTGTTGAAGTTAGCGACGATCGATGATGAACCATTTTCCACTTATTTCTTTGAAAACACCGTCTGTCGCCGTCACCACAGGACTGCGCGGGTTCAGCTGGATTTCATGTATACTCGCGCATCTCCGTCCCACTTCGCACAATATTAATATTATTTCGTTCCGTCACGAATATTATAACAATATTATATTAATGTTATAATGTGTACGTCGAACGAATTCTTTTTTACGTTTGCAAATTCTATAAAAAAAAAAGAAAAAATACATAAACGGAAATAAACGCATTTTAAAAGAACTCGACAGTGTTTCAATTTTACCTACATTTCCTTACACAGTTAGTAGACACCTACCTACTTGCTTTATACTATTATACTACTTGCTATGTATGACATGAAAGCGAAACGATCGAAAACTTTTAGAGATCGCCGCGCACTACATCCCGACGGCCGCGATACACCGATACTACCTACCTACCTACCTATACATTCTATTATGATAGGTAATATGTGTATAGGTACGTAGATGGTGTTTGTGATCCGAACGATAATCGCGAGACCGTGGTCAATAATACTACGGCACGAATAATCTAAGTAAAAGAACGAAATAAAAAACAATGTAGATCACGAAATTTGATCGATTTGAGTTTCCCGTCACGTACTTTCGTAGGTATTTATTATTTTGCGATCGAACGACGCGCGACTAGCCGCCCGGACTAGGTACGCCGCAGTGACTATGCAATTGGTACGATTTTAAAAACGGTAAATGGGCGTACAGCTCTCTGTACGTAGGTAATGGACAACCAAATACAGCACCTACCTCTCGCAGTACACCAGTGTATACCGTATACCTAGTTAATAGGCGGGCACCAACATACACGCTTTACGTAGAAAGTATCAGCGTAAAATAATAATGTCATGATTGTACAGCTACGTCGGCGACGACCTAAAACGTCTCCGAACGCGATATTAGATAGCCATAGCAAGGTTAGCTTGGTAGCTAGATATTCCTGCACGTGCGTTTTATTTTTTTGTCATTTTATCGGCTTTATGGCACCTGAACCACCGCAGTTTATCGTATGAATTACCTAATGAATCAAAATGCGATCGTAAAAAATATATTATACCTACTGACTACTGTATTACTATGACAATACGATACAATTAAACGTCGCAGCACTTGCAGATAAATCATATTTAATAGTAGGTATAGGTGATTGGGCGATTGGCAATAACCTACATAATATTATAATATATTATATATTATTATATACGATCGAAATACGTAGTAGATACCCACCCACAACTGTTATACTGTCGTACACTCGTACCTATTTGAAGACGTGGTCTAAACCATAGAACTATAAGGAAATTGATTTATTGATATGTCTTTAATCTAAATACATTTATTAGCCATTAGGTATTTTTTTATATTGCAGAGAGAATAATACCTAAGTATTTTTTTAATATTATTATACAAGAAAAGCCGCGGTGTCTTGCGTGTTTTCTTGAACAATCATATTTCATAAGTATATAAATAAAATAAGTCCAGCAAATAGATAGGTAGATACTCACAACAGGAAACGTAAATGTTGGCGGCATACCTACCCAATAATACCTATATTACGAGTATATTGTTACAATGATGTAGTCGCCATCAACAAATAACGAAAATTCAGATTTCAGAAAGATTAAATGATTTTTAAGCTAATATATGGCGTATATAGAATACATATTATAATAGTAGCGTTCATGAAATATATAAATGATCTCGTAATTTTTTTTGTACTATGTAGATATGTTTTTCGAGAATATGTCTTTCTTTATTACCATTGGTTATAAATTACAAAAAGTTGATATACACATATATTATAATTTAAAGATAATAAATTTGGTACTTTCGGTCATCGTTTTTTATAATTTTTATAGCATCACTATATCGTCAATGTATAGGCGTTTTTTGTTGGGTAGATCCCATATGACCTTTATTTTTATAATCCGAAATAACTGGTGTTTTTGCTATTGAGATTTATTGGCATTTATATAATGTAACAAACAAATGATATGTAGTTTGTTATGAATAATTTTTTTTTATTGAATTTTTCCATATTTTTTTTTAATACTAAAATATTAATTTTTATAATACCTACTTTTTTTGTCCACTTAAAAAACTTATTAAATTTTACCTTGTTTCAGAAAATTAATCATTATTGTTAATTTATAAGAATACGGGTTTGTAAAATACCATAGACGATGTGTAGATACTTAAAGGAATATAAATTTATTACAATGTGACTGATTATTTTTCTTAATCTAACACCACTTTTAAAACCATCTAAATGAGATACTATTGTTGATTATTAGCAATTCATAGAAAAGTAGTTATTGATTCCAGAGAAATAATTATCCATGTCTCAAAAATCAAAATAAATAGATAGGTGTTTATATTTTTATTAATAACAATTACACATATTTTTTTAATAAAAATTATAGTAAAAATAATGCTTATTGAAATTTAATAACTGTTTTATATTATTACTAGTGAAAATATTACGAGTCTACGACTCCACAGTAAACTTTTAAATGCATTTTATTTATCTTTTTAATAAAAAATCTCGACAAAATAAACGTCAAGAACTATTAAATTAAAAACCACATAAACAATATAAATTATAAATAACCATAATGTTAGATCTTAGATGACACTTCTTAGTATTGTTGGGTTCCGAACGCATTTTACAAGTTTTTATATTTTATTAATTAATAGTTTTCATAAATTAATAACCAAGTCATAAATGAATAAATTAATAACGTGACTATCGTAATAACCTTTGTTGTGAAATGAAGAGTTAATTCATACTTGAAAGGAAGATTGCTAATGGTGGTAGAATATGAAAAACAAATTTGTTAGTAAAAGTGGCTAATACCTATTAATTAAACCACACATTATTAACATTAATATTTTCCTAATTTCTTAGTTTATATAAATGTATGAAAAATTTGTGTAAATATTTTCAATTTTTTTGATTTTTATTTCTCTTGAACGCTATTACGTTAAAAATTATATATATGTACGTTATTTAGATATAAGGTGACCGATCGAAAATTTTTAGGGTACTTTTACAAAAGTTTCAGTTGTTTCGATGAAAATGCATGACTTTGACTGTTAAAAACAAAACCGATTTATATTTAGCATTTTACGCCCAGGGTTTCTAATAAATATAGTGCACGTGTTAAGAAAATAATATAATTTACCTACCTACCAACCCTTCTAATATTTAAAACCCTACAATAATGATGCCCGTATTTAAATTAAATCGTGCCAAAGTAATAAAATGATTTTTAGTCATACATAATAATGGTTTATCGTTGATTATAAAATCTCATAATACAAAATATACTATTGTATTGAAGATAAATGGTGTTTTCTAAATTGTACAGTCCATACGCGTTAAATTTAACACTTAACGTTCAATTCTTCTATTGTTCCAAATAAAAGCTTATTGTCCGTTGGTGACGGTGTTTAATAATTAAGCTTATTGGATAAGTTCATTGATTAAATGTATAACTTATAAGTTATTGTTTCACCTAAAAATTGATACTAAACACTATTATCTATATAATAGTTATAGGTTTACTTCTTTTTATAATTTTTAAATGATAAATAGTGTTATGAATAAAAAGCACTCAAACTTAGTTTAATATACACGCACTTAAGAACTAAAAGTTAACTATACAATTTATAAAAAAATATCTGCAAATGCGTACTTTCAAAGTTAATTATTTGAAAATTGGCAAATATAAATAAATAAATAAATAAAAAATGTATGTAATATTATCATATACATAGTAGGTACAATTCCTTTTTGTATAAAGAAAGGAACATTTTATAAATTATAATTATGAAACTTTGAACAACCCTTAAAATATACACACTGCAGTTAGTTAAACTAAATTATTAACAATTTCGAGGTTTTGATGTTGATATTTAATTAACTAAAATTATAAAGGATTAGATTTAATAATATTACATTATAGTACACATTTATTAGTATCTAGTACATTTATTTATAGTGCATTAGTACCTACTACCTATACGTTATGAGCGTTTTGTAATTTTGTATAGGTATTGTATTCTCCGGTTGAGTTTTTGCGCGGAATCCAATGTGCCGATAGAAATGTGTTAACGGAATTAGGCGTGGTCAAGGGCAATAACGAAGCAATACATTGCATATGTATTACAATTCATTATTATAATTTATAGGTATAAATTTATATTATATATACAAAGTATTTAATGTTTATATACATACCTATACAAACGTATTAATATAATAATATAGGTATACAAATAATTTTATTATGAACTCGAGTATTAAACACAAAATTTTTTTAGTTACTTATATACATTCATTGTAAGTTATAACAATAATTTATAATTAATTACATATTAAATCGTGTTTAGGTATACATTTATTAAATACCTCATGAATTTATTTAATAAAATAATTTAAATATAGTATAATAGCTATATATAGTCGACAGTCGTATGTATATGTGACATATACATAGTAAGCTATTATTGTATTAAAGCTCTAAATCATGAAAATCATTTAAAATTGCATCGAAAAAAATAATGATTATTTGATTTTATGTTGAATGAATAAAACTAAAATAGCAACTATAAATGCTGTTCAATAAAAAAAAAAAACATTCTTACTTGTAGGTAATACGCGCGGTGACTGATAAAATCAAACTTTCTTGCTGCAGGTATATAGGTATATGTAAGGAAATAATGCCTCTACGTGTTGTTTGATTAGCGCGGAAATTTTTTTTTTTAAGTGTCATAAATTATTATGTCTCTATATTTAATGTAAAGCTATATGTACTTACATAAATATTCTATGTAAATAAATATTTGAAAATTTTATTTTTTCATCTTGCATATGAAATATAAGTAATTATTATTTATCAGATAATACCTAATGGCTATTTTCTGTTATATTTTTATTGTGATATATTTTCATATAGCTAAAAATTATATTGTATGCGATTAATTTACTAAATTATAGTGTAATTACTAATTAATAATATAATATCATATTATCTAAATTTTACTTATTTCTGAACACGCTTTAAAATTATTCATTTAATGATTAGATCTATATACAAACATTTAAGAATAAATTTATAAATATTTAGTTTGGTGATAATTTTGAATTTTAGTTATACTTCCCCTTCAAGCAAAGAATCACTAGTGAGTGACTTCTTAATCATGTAAATCACAATGTATTATTCTTTTTCCTCATATACTTATTGTGCTTTAATTAGTACAGATTGTATATTTATAATAAAAAAATAAAAATAAAAGTTATACTTGGATAAATGATCATAATTAAAAAGTTTTTTGTTTTAAAATTATTATTGAAAACTATAACAAATAATAACAACAATAGTCAATAATAGACTAACTAATTAAACAATAAATTTAAAAATAATAATAATATTAAATTCAAAATGTCTATTCCATTAATAAGTACATTAATTATTCAAGTTACCTAGGTGTTTTATTTAAATAAAACATAGGCTTAAACAAAACATTGAACTTCGACACTTGTGGAAACAATAATTAACATTTATAATCTTTATATTCTATTTTATTATATTATTGAATGTTATCTGGAAAACATTAATCAAAAGTCAAATGTGCATGTAATTATTGTTTATTAGTTTATTACAGTAAAAAATATTTTTTTCTCTTATCAAAAATGACCTTGGATCTTTTAAAAAGTAAAATATCTGTTTAGTAAATATATATAACAATTTTAGTGTCAATAAATTTAGAATAAATGTTTAATATGGTATGATAATTTTTAGTTCTAAATTTTATAACACACTCGTACACTAAACATAAATATATTTCTTTGTAAATAATTAATTAAAATGAATTATACTTAATAATAAGTTATTAATTATTAAAATTACAATTAAATTGTCGACACTAGTTTAATACTATTTAAATATATTTATCGCTAACACAAATTTATAAAACATTAAATCAAACATATTTAAAACATTTAATACTATTTTATACCTACGTAGGTAAAATACATATAATAATTATACAAACAACTAATTTAAAATTAATTTTTAATCTCAATCCGTGAAAATTTAACACCAACAGATTTGTTAGAAGTGTATAGAATAACGTCGGAACAACACTAAGCTACAAAAATCACAATTGTTATTTTGTGTATTGTAAAAATGTGAAACCATTAAGTAATCTTTCACATCTTACTACCAAATAATACTGCTGTAGGTGTTTTACTATGTTCCGTATTTTAAGACGCTCGAACACGGGAATCGACTTAAATATTTGTGTACGTAATTGTTAATTATTACACAACACGAGTTAGCTCCTTAAAAACTAAAACCCTGACCTATAGACAAATACATGCAACAAGCATTTTACGAAAAATAAACACGAAAATGTAATAAACACGTCGCGACAATCTTATTATTGGTCTTACTTACGGTTTCGTATGCCGAAAGATAAAAAAGGTCACATTTTTTCAACGTTGACCACAGAACATGGAATGATTCGTATCTAAATGTCGGTGTGGCGTCTGCTGTTAATACACTCATTTCACTTATAGCATTTAGATTTTTTTGTATAGATACAAAAAAAATGATTAAAAATTAATCAATTTATAACATATATTTAATCCGAATGGACATTAACTATATTAGTTGAAAAAGTTCTACGCAAAAAGAATTAAATATTAAGATATGTAATTGCACATAAGTCATAAAAATAATACGAACATTAAGCGTTTGCTATTTACTGTATTAATAAATTCTTGTATTCTGTTACTCTTCAGTTGTTAACTTTTAAACGTGATACAACATTGTATAAATTTTTTGGCGATAGATAAAAATATGATTATAGTAAATTGGTTAATAATAATAATTTTAAAGTTGCTGACAATCGAACAATTTAATATTTAAAACGTGTGTTACTTCGTATTGATAAAAGAAGGTATATTTTATACCTACATTACGTAACATAGTATTCAATAACTAATCATAAAATATCTGAATATATATATAATATCGTATTAGCAAATCTTTTATAGCTATAGTGTAGCTACGTTCCGTGGTATAAATGTGTTCCACGGTAAGTATTACTACACGCTATACGCATGCCGATATATTATATTACACAGTGGTGGATAAAAGTGGGGGTGGTTAAGGGGCTGAAGCCATCCCCTTGGATACTATTTCAATGTTTCTTGCTCGTAAGTATTAGTTAGCTTATTAAATTTTGTTTGTTTAGTATAAACATAAACATTAAAGTTTCTAACAGTACCAACAATACTTTATAGTTTATAATATAATGTTTATCGTTAACATCTTTTAAAAGCTACGAAATACGAATGTTTAATTTATTTATTAGAATACACAAGGCCAAATTTATTAGCTCCGTGAAAGCATTTGTGCTCATATTCTTTAATATAGATTCATATTTTTACTAATTTTTTCCTAAAAGTATAGTCGTTTAGCAACTATACATAATAGTTTTTTTGGTATTTTTTTAGATTCTGAGCGAAATGATTTTATTATGGTGTATACAATAAATTACTGATAAAATGCTGCAATTTTCAAAATGAAAGTGGTTTTGAACTTTTTTTAGCTTATTTAAAACAATAGGTTTACAGTAAAATATTTTTACCAATATCAATCTATGATTCATTTGATTTTTATTCAATATTTTACCAAAATCTTGAATTAAAATAGAAATTTTATATGGTAATTCATGAAAGGTACTTGATGTTCAAATAAATTCATTAAAAGTCGGTATAATCGCTATGGTTAGTATAGGAAAATAGGTGTTGTTTCTTTGCTCGTTTTCAATTTATATCTATTTTTGAGACTTCAACTATACCCCTATTTACCATAATCATACGTATATTTTGAAGAAATTATAATTCAAACAAATTAAATTTTTTTAATCACACATTTGGACAGTAAATCACAAAACTTATAAATAAATAAAGTAATAAAGATTATAATTTTCAGTAAATAATTCCTTAAAAATATTATTTAGAAAAATGTAATCGACGAAGAAAAAACCAACGAGTCACTCAGTATATACATTTATACAGTATATTATGATGTTACTATATCTATAGTAATATTAATATCATTGTAATATTATCAGTATACACTATACATGTATAATGTATATATCATATAGCCATTTGGTAAACACTATCGTTATTTGCCATCGTCTAGACTCTAGACTCGCGTGTAAGGGTCATCTAAATGGATTTTTTTTTTTGTAAAACAATAATAAAACAAAAATTCCAAAATGTACAACAGGCATAATCGATTTCACCCAAATACATTATACTTACGTATTAAATATCTACCGTTCGATCGACATTGCAGATTGTAAAATCATTTCATAAAATATTTTTATACCTATACGTCTGATTGTCGATAGTTTAGTTAGGTACATCTCCGTAGGCACTTAATTGCATTTGTGCATTAGTAAGGAATTCTTAATAGTACATTACGTATAATAATATGTTTCGTAACTTTTTTTTAGTAATAAGATTATTGCTAATACTGTTCAATTTAATTATACAGGCATTGTAGTTTTTGTAGCTACTATAACTGAGAACATTTACATGCATTTATATAGTAGGCAACTTCTATTAGTAGCCAATCTACATTTATGATTTACACATATCAATCACCACTGTGGTACACTCGTACTCTTATATTTATATAGTCGGTAAACATAAATACAAGACATTATGCATATACTATAGCGTACGATGATTACGATGTACCCACCTATTTACATCAATAAAAAATAGTCATTTTATTTAATTAAATTACTCATGAATAAAAACACTTTATTTGAAAATATTCAATAAATAAATCAAACTGATAAAGTTATTGAAGCCTTATTGATATTTTAATCGATTATATAAATGAGTCATCATGTCCTTAATGAAAATATACATTTTTATAAGTTTATTATTAGCTTAAATCAAATCAATATTGATGTAGAGACCTATAAGAGCCCACCTCTTATAACTTAACTACAAATGACACGGCTACAATATACTGGGTAATTATTTAACGTAAGACATCCAACAAATATTAACATTTATGAAAATATATTTTTTTGAATAATTTAATTATTTTAATTAATTTTTAAATTATTCAGTAAACTAAATGATTTAAAATTATATAAAAGTCAATATTAAATTATCTTGTTACTTATTGAAAATATACTAAAGGTAAGTCCTTAAAGCTGGTAAATAAATTATTGGTAACATAAATTGATCGAGTGTACTACACAAGTAAGAAAACAAAGATAATTGTAGCTGTGTAAATATCTAAATGTACTGTATTCAATAAAATAAACGACTAAGTTAAATCGAAAGATATAAAAAATCATATTATAATTTATAGTTTTAATTTAATAAATACTATTGATAATTAACATGTCTTAGATTAGTTTTTATAAATGTATTTAACTTTATCGAACTTGATTGATTTAAAAAAAAAAAATTGTTCTTTTTTTAAAAATAAGTATAATTTTTGATATTGTGATAGCAGTAGTAATAGTAATTATAGTTCATAATCAATTAACGAACGAATGACTTAGGCGTATAAAAGTAGGTAAGAGCGTGTTACATGACTAAAGGTAAGTTTGGTTGCCTGTAGTTATGGTGATTAGAAATTTTTTTTATACTATGACTATAATAATTACAATCTATACAAAAATAAATAAATGTATTAACACTAATAATAACAGATAGATTGTGATGCAGATGGCTTGATGGACGTGAGTAAGAAACCCTCTTATCAATATAACAAACTGTTATTTAAGTATATTTTATTTAAAAACAATCTCACTGTCATTTTTTGTAAAGTCCTCTCGATAGATTACTAGATATGATAACCAATGGTGTAAAGTTTAGAATAGAGATTTATGCAGTTTTAAGTCATAAATCAATTAACTGTTGGAATTCGAATACTCGTATGTAATTATATTGGTTATTAGTTATTACTTATTATTAATCGAGGGATTCTTATTATTTGTTTAAGATTGGAAAGTTTTTATATAAGCTTATATCGAAGTACTTGCTTGACTCTGAATTTTATTGCAAGTTAAAAACAAATAAACACTTGTTTTTTACGATATCATACACATCGAAATTGTAGTAACGCAACTGTGCATAAAATAAGCCAAAAAATTACTGTATTATTATTATTAATTGAATCGTGTAATATATAATATATAGGCACCTACATTAACTTTATCATCATAGGTGGATTATTATAGTCATATATAGTGCCACATTTGAAAGACATTTAAAACAAGAAATTCGAGCACCGTCTACGTAGGAATATTTAGGCTATAATATAATTATCGTCGGGCAAATTTGGCCGCCGCACTAACAAGTGTCAAGTACTTTTGTACGACTTACGTCCGGCGTAGTTTTGTCTTCTCTCTCGGTTCGCTCGCGCCATGCGTAGAAAAATCATTGTCCATATCATGTTATTGTATCATAACATCATATAATTATTATCGTTGCAGACGATCCTAATGGGTTCGACGCCACAAATCACCCTGTTGGTCAACGCGGTACCGTACACGCATTCCAACGGAGATAACAATACACTACTACACACCACTTACATGTCCTTTTCGTCATATTCCATCTCTCTTGTCGACTACCCTATGTACACGATACCGACGGCGGCCGTGATCGATACTCATATATAAGGGCTACTTCGCCACCCCATGAGCACCAGTGAGCAGCCTGACTTTGAAGACGATACTACAACTGTAACAGAAGTACACTCGAGGTAAATCTGCACATTTTTTTTAAACTGTTCATTTTTTTTCTCTTTTGCGCGCTATTATATTGTCGTCGGTTTTTGTTGTTTTTTTTTTTTTTTTTTTAAAGTAACATTATGTACGTACGTACAATATCATAATAACTGCGTATCAGCGATTTATACAATGTATCTACTTAAAACTATACTCGAGTACTAGATATATTATTATCCGTTTATATAACGTTATTTAAATTTATTTTACCATACCATTTCTAACTATTCTATTATATTTTATTCGTTTAAATAATACGATGTTAATTTTAATATCATATTTATTTGTTTATTCAATATTGTATTGAATTATTTTGCTTTAATTGAAAATATTCTACTTAGTAAGTTGTAACAGGGGACACTGACTACTCCGGCAATCGTTTGTTCTGATATTTAGGGGATGTTTTCATACAAGTCTGCGCAAATTTAAGTATAAAATTCTACATTTTATCTACTTGTAAATTTCGTTATTTTTAATTTTATTTTAGCAACTTAATATGAGTATAATTTGTGGTATCGTACGAGTTCTACCCTAAAATATTATTGAATTTACCTACTTGCAACTTAATCTACTAATAAATAATCGAATCATAAAAATGTATAAGGTTTATCATAAATTTTGTTCAACAACTTTGGAATATAACTCTGCGTTCTAAAAAATACTTTTAAAATTATAGAGCGTACTTATAACAATATTATACACTCGTCCGAAAAAAAAACCATATTTTGTATAGAATTCATTTTTTAAAAGCTAAACATATTATTATTAATTATTACGATTTGTCTACGAGTTTAATATATTATATAATAATAATTAATAATGATCCGATTGAACACTATTTTAAATATTTTTGTGTTTATTGAATCTACTAACATTTATAATATTTAATTTATATCATATTGTATGATAAATATTTTTAATTTTTAACAGTCAAATCTCCATCGAACATAATATATTCAACAATCATGAAATTCTACGTAGTTTTCGGTGTCTTGGCAGCTTTGGCTTTGAACGCTCTCGCCGATGAAACCAAAGACAGCATCCCGGCAACAGTCTCGTCTGCCATCGATCGGGCTACAGCCGTTACAAAAGCTACCATTTCAAGCGATAGTAGTAAGTATAGTTACAGTGATTTTAATATTTACATTTTTTCGATACGTTTTAAAAAAATAAAATTTATGATTATTGTTGTCTGACGATTGACGTTTTATAACACTGTAAATGATAGAATAAAACTATTCGTCGTCATAAATCAATGTTTAATAAAATAATTGAATGGATATTTGTTGAAGTGAACTGCAATATATATATATATATATTTATAATTTCAACAATATTGTAGTAGACGTAAAACATTGACCTATTGTTATAATTTCGATTAAATAACATTATCGACAATTTGTATTACCTAATTTTTCAATAAATATCTAAATCATTTCACTGACATAGGTACCTTTTTACACATTAAACTATTCTTACACACTTCCTATTTCAAAATTATAATAAATTAGTAAAATTAATATTTAACAAACAAATGATAAATAAATCTACAAATTAAAAAATTAAATGTTTCTCTTAAAAAGTTAAAAATGTATAAAATTTGTATATACTTATAATACTTATTATTCTATATTTTCACGAGTATCTTCAATAAATAATGAAAATTTCAAAATAATATTTTACAAACAAAAATGATACAATGATTGGTATTTTTCACACAAAAATATGAGTTATCATAATGATTACAACAAATAATAAAAATATTTTTCTCAAATACGTGACTTCACGATTTCATTATGATTAAACAGCTACATCAGCAAAACTGAACTCAGAAAACATATGATAAAATTATAGATAAAAACAATACTGAGCGACAGTCCCTTTTCAGCTAAAAAAATAATTTGCGCTTAAATAAAAAATGTTTTCGAAATCGGACAACATTAAATGTAATAAACTAAAATACATATATGATAACTACCATGCCACATTTTATTTACGTAGAATTATCGTTTAAGTTCTGCGAATGAATGTACATAACATCAATTAAAACTAGCGTATATAGTGGCTGAGGTGCTTTTTAAGTAAAAATTTTTTTCAGATGAAAACTGGTCATTAATCCCAAACAGCTATGGTGCGGTTCTCGCAGCTGGCGGTGCGGTTGTTATTGGAGTCGTCGTGTTGCTGGCTATCTCGGCGATCGTCAGCCCGTTGTTCGGCTACAAACTTTGCCAGATATTCAGCACCTGTGATGTCCCACCAGCAGCAACAGGGTACAGCGCAGACGCTTACCAATCGTTCCCGCCGACTTACAACAAGAGGTAAGCACTTCGCTTCCGTTTATAATACCGTATTATTCAATATTTAAGTACACTTGTCGTCGTGTATATAATATTATAGTCTTTTATTTTAAAAACCACTTTTTCTACGCGATTTTAATTTTTCAAAACTCTATTTTTTTTTTTTTTACGGGAAACTGTGCACTTATATTAAGTCGAGAGGAACCGATGTCGACTAAATTTTACTGTCGAGCCAAATCGCAATTTTCATTCGCTGACTTGCTTACACATTTTAAGACAGAATATTTTTACAATTTCCCTTCTCTAAATACATATAGTAATGACCGTAAAAAAATACACACAGCCGTAGTGCATTTGGCTGATTAGACACGGCGCACCATAGTCTAGATAACGTGTCAGCAATTGTTTTTATTTATTTTTTTTAGATATTTAAAAAATTATAATTATCGTGAAAAATAATTTGTGACATTAGTAAACTATATTTTAAACGTATTAAATAATTAACTAGAAATAAATTTTGAAAAATCATTGGCCTGCATATATAAATAGTATTTTATTTTTGTTTTCAGATCCATCGAGTACGTCAAACCGATCTTGCAAGTTTTGAACTCGGCCTATGAAAAGTACGGGCAAGGCGCTATCCCAGCGGGTTTGGCCAACACGATGAGAAACGTCAACGCACAACAATAATTGACTCAAATCGACATCGCCCCACCTAGTTATTAATTATGTTTCCGGAAGAATTTTAATATTTAACTCGACAATTGTCCACGACAACGGTTTATCGTATAATGTATAATGTTTGCGTGTAATAATTCATAATCACTGTATTATTTATAGTTGTAAAATATATTATACTTGTATCGTATTTAACCGACATGTCGTACATCACAAACAATAATATAATTATATTCAATAATATATAATAAAAACAATACATAATATATAAAAAAATAAAACAAATAGTCGAAAAATTATTCAAATACACATATTATATCATATACCTATCTCTAAATAAAATCTAAACAACGAAGTTTATTACGATAAACAATAGCATCCTTGGAACAGGAGCCTCTTAACTGTTATGTAATAATATTATTATGACGTGTATGATGACGCGTAGTCATCCCGTCGAGTATAACTTATAAATTATTAAAACAACTAAAGTCCTTGACGCGGTTGCGGTGTTGCGTGCGGTGCTAGTCGTCATTTCGACCGGCCGCTTAAGTGGTGGTGAGCTTGGACCTCCGGGCTAGCAGGATCATCTTTTCCTTTTCCTCTTCCTTCTGGTCGATGCTCATCTGCGACCGGATGCTGTGCGCCAGCGCCGCATTCTGCAACCGGCTGTTGCTGACCGTCCGGCTGCCGAGCGTCGGCAGCCGCTTGTGCATCTCCTTCTCCACCCACTTGAGCATGGTAAGCACAGCGTCGGGGCCGGACAACCGGAAGTCGGCGGCCGTTTGGACCATCGGCGAAGGGTCGACACGGAACGTGCACGCTATGCCCTGTAGCGCCAACATGGCGTCCTCATTGCCCGCGTATACGACACGCACTCGTTCTGACCAGTCGACGCCGTATGTGGTGCGCAGTATATAAATGGACGCACGGCCCTGGTCCCATGTGACGGGCGGCTTGCCTTCGATGGCTAGGAACCCACGGTGGGGCTCGAATCCGGCCGCCTCGAATATCTCTACCGCTCGGCGTTCCAGGTGTTCGCGTCTGGCTACCGGCACCTCCCGGTAATGGTACGTCAGCATCACCCCCTTGTTCTCCACCCAAGCGCCATCACCGCACACCTCGTCCGCGAGCATCTTTTGTAGCTCGGCGACCTTTTGTTCGTATTGCCTGGGCACCGGATGCACGAAGTTGGTGCCGTCCGGGTGTAGGATCTCGATGCCGTGACTGCCGGCGTACGTCACATTCTCGATGCCTACCATAGACTTGACGTTGTCCAACGTCCGGCCCGATATGATCGCAATGTTCACGTCCGCCATGCGGCTAAGCCGCTGTAGTACCTTGACTGTTTCCTCGGACATAACAGCCAAGTCGGGATGAGACGTAAGGTGCGTGAGCGTGCCGTCGTAGTCCAGAATCAAGCTCAGCTTGCCAGCGCCCGCGATGTGGTTGCTAAGGTACATGTCGAAGTCGTCCAGCTGCAGGGTCATGCTCTTTGGTGGCAGGACGGTACCGTCGTCTGCGCTGCCATCACCGGCGTCATCGCCGAGCGCGCCCATTGATGAGAAGAACGACGTCATCCAGTAGTTGACGTCTAGCAGCTGTTCGCGGTGTCTGAGCTGTGTCATACGCAGCTCGCGCTCGTCAAGCGGCATCCGCAGGGCCCGGTTTAGTACGGTGGCCATCTCGTCTAACTCGTACGGGTTGACTAGTAGCGCCTCGTGCATGGTGCCTCCGGCGCCGGCAAACGGCGACAGGATCAACACGCCCGGCGTCCGGATTTGGCATGCCACGAACTCTTTAGCCACTAGGTTCATGCCGTCCCGGAGCGGCGTCACCAAGGCCACTGCACAGTCTCGGTACAGAGCGGCCAACTGCTCTTGGCTCAAGCACCCATAGATGTACCGGATCGGCGACCAGTTGGGCATCGAGAACCTGCCGTTGATGCGGCCGATTAGCAGCTCCGTCTCGTCCTTGAGCTGCTTATACTCCTTGACGTCCGTTCTAGACGGTACTGAGATCTGCAGTAGCACAACCTTCTCCCAGTGCTCCGGATACTTGTCCAGGAACTTTTCGAACGCCAGGATTCGGTGTACCAGACCCTTGGTGTAGTCCAGCCTGTCCACGCCCAGTATTACCTTGACGTCTTCCGACAAATTTAGGAACGTTGGGGCTTTCTCTGACAATTGAACGAAACGGTCGAATGGTATGCCAATCGGAAGCGCCTTAACTTGTACGGTCCGACCGGCCAACTCCACTAGCATATTAGTCCGATCCACACGACATCCGAGCCGCCGACAGCAGCAGTCAATAAAGTTCAAACAGTAGTCTTCAATGTGGAACGCGGTGAAATCGTAAGCTGTAAGTAATTTAATTTCAGATATTATTTATTATAATTTATATTTTATAATATAATGTACGTATGTTGAGCATATTGTCAGTACACCGTTTTTTTATATTTAGATACCTATAGTTTATATATAAGTTATGTCTATCGTGATAGTTGAAATTAATGGAAATTTTAATTTTTCGAAAAATATAGCAATGTGTTTACTAGACAATTTTACAAAAGGAGCAGTCTAAATTTTGTAAAATTTAATTTTAATTTTTAAAGTATGCCATCCACAAATTCACAAATTGTGTAATCTGCGTGAAATGTATTATGACGTAGGCAAACAACTGTTATCACCCGTCACTGTGCACATTGTAATACATATGCATGTGTAGAACATCATAAAAAACGTTGTACATTCGTCCTAAACGAAAGTTAAAACGTTATTATTTTTACTATTAAAATATCTATTTTAATTAAGACGGTGAGACAGTAAATTAGATAGTCTAAATAATTGTAAAATAAATTGCATCGATTATATTGTTAATTTATTAAAAACATACGTTAAAAATTGGTTAAATGTAATCTAAAAAATAATTGTAATACGTAATAAATTATATTATTAGTTAATAAATTTATTTTAAACCACTAAAAAATAGTTCGTCTTAAAACTAAATTGATAAATTATGTTTTTATTTAATATTCACAAAAAAATAATATACGTATGTCGTATATATATAAAACACGGCTGTTTATCAATTACGATTATTTCGTATTTTTTTTTTTTTTTTTTTAAACAATATATTTTTAAATTATAAAAATATAATGCTCAAAGCTTCAAATATGCAAAAATATGCAGTATAGCATAGATACTCATACAGTTTTATGTAATATATAATCTTTAAAAAATAATATGTAAAAAAACATTTTAACCAAATTTCAACTTTATTTCACTTTCTATGAATTATAAATTAATATAAATAGTCGTAGTACGCTTAATTTGCAGCCTTAATTAAAACTTTATAACCCTTAGGTATATATTATATTAATATACACACCCTAAAGCTCTCAATCAATAAATGTTAATAAGAAGAGTTGCTACTGAAAGTTTCCATTTTAAAATTTAAACGTAACACCAGTACACCACTGAAGGTTATCCTATAATATACTACTTATACATTTATTATGTTATTACATAAATTACATCGTTTTTGGCACTACTATTCGATTCACGTAACATTTTAGTCATTATTTATTTTTTATGACCTATGTTCGAAAGAAAAATATGATTGATAAATATTGTTTTATGTGTATTAAAATTAACCATTTTTAAAATAATTTTGTTAATAGTTTTATCTGTCTAAGTAAAATTTAATGAAATATATTTTTATTACATATAATGAGGACTAGTTTCTAAAATTCACGTAATCTAAAATCGGATCACTACTCAACGATCAAATAACACAGATTTAGATAGGTAATGTTAACTTACCCAACATTCCCTGGAGGATTTGATCGTCCCAAGGCAACAGTCTCATGATGTCCCACGATGGAAACGGTATATGTAAGAAGAATCCCAGTTTGCACCTTAGATTTTCTGCTTCGCACACCTGACGAATTTTGGTCGCAGTTGTCAGTAACTGATAATCATGGATCCAAACCAAAGGGGCTGTGTGATGATCTCCGGCGTCATCTAGTTTTTTTATGGCATCCCGCAGAGCATGCAGCGTGCAATCAGCAAACTTGTCGTTAACTTTGCAATATGTCTAACGTGAAAAAAAATAGAAATACAAAAATAAATTATAACCTGTCAATGTACACACTCAAGGTCAATAAATTATTACTTTCCAATCCCTAGATACGAAATTCGCACGGTCGGGCATCGAATGAAATAACGGCCAAAACGTGCCATTACAACAACCGTTGTAGAATTCTTCGACTTCAGTTTTATCTAAGTGTACCGGAATAATCTGTAATAATAAAATATAATACAATATTAATCACTATAAGAACTTGTAAGAATTACGTAATACGCGATTAACAGCAAATGTGTGAAAACTCTAAATTCGTACAGGGATAAGAAACGGGAAAACGTGTATTAACTGTTACATATCATGCATACCTATATGAGTGGTGTCACTGTATGAGTAATTTTTCTGTTATTTAAATAGTTATATTAAGGATAGTAATCCTTAAAAATGGCTTTATAAAAATATGAAATAGATGTAATATTTGATCTATAGTATTTATCATCCTTGGTCAAATTTTACAAATTTTAAAATGTTAATAAGTTAATAGAACCTATTTAAATAAAATGTATATCTATATAATTGTTTTATATTAAAATGATCTTACTTGACTGGATTTGAGTCCAGCAGTTGGAGCTCTATCTTCCGGATCAGATTCTGGAATTGGATCATTGGGTTTTAAATCGAACGAACCGGACCATCCAATCCATGTGCCATTACATTCGACAACAACCGGTGCGACGGCCGTTACAAGACCACCGGCACTATAAATTAAGCAGATTATTATAATAATATGATTATAGACTTGTAAGCGTTATAAAACATTTTCAATCTTGAAATATGTTCTAACTAATCACGAAAAGTAACAAAAAATACAACGTATATAAATGTAATATTTAGGAAATAGTATAGGTATTTTTTCAATTACTAAAATATTCAATATATACATATTAATTCTATTTGTTTTAGACAGTGCTGCAAGGTCATAACGAAATGTATTGCTTACCTTTGTTTCCGCATTAAGCTTCCATCTGAATTTTTACCCAACACGAATGGAAGTCGATTGGAAACGACGATGAGAGGCGCATTGATCTCTTTCTTTTTATTTCCCATGCCGGATAAATCTGTAAGTAACAAATAAATTTTTCGAACTTAGTCTTAAGGAAATGCGTCGAGAGAAACACCTTTTAAGTCAAACGAATAAAAATGAAGTGAAATTGTATTGCTTTTTTTCCTCATTTTATCCTGTCGAATGGAAACTTATTATTATTATTATTTTTTCTTATAATCGAAATTGGGACGAAGCCTTTCAAAAACAGCATTTTAGTCTCGTTGTTCAAAGTGGAATTGAATTCTTACGCACACATACATGTACACATATTAAATATAATATATATATATGTACGACTGAGAATTGCAAGGTGTACATATTAGTAGCCATTATAACAGTCCACTAATTTGAATAATAATTATGATCTATAATATTCTGTCCTGCAGTATATAGTGCAGTATAATACACACACACACACATACAGATTTTATACTGTTTATTATTATTTTTTTTGAGTAGTAAGTATGAGACATTGAAGTAAAGTATAATTTTTCAATTAATATTGTTTAATGCAAATTTTTCATAAAACATAAATAGTTTTATACTACATAAGTATTTGACTCTGATTTTCCGTTAAAATTTTATACATTTAATAATAACAAATTACTATTTAATATTGATATGAAAAATATGTTTTATAAATATTAAAGGATGAGGTACTATACAATTTCAATATAACGTGTATACAATTAATATATGTACTTATAATTTATAACACATTAATACCTGCTTAAAAAATAGTTTTAATTTAATGGTATTTTCTATTAATATAGAATTAATGTGTTCAATTAAAATGAGAATAACAAAACATATACTCGTATAAAACATTTTGTAAGATTTAGGTATTATAATTTTTAATTGACATCATAGAACACGATAAACATTTAGTTTTCAACTTCAGAATGAATCTGTTACGATCAAATATTTATTATTTTTTCAAGATATGATCATATATCGTATTCAATATGATTAATTATAAAGTTAATATTTATCGGCTTTAAATTCTGTATATCATTAAATAGCATACATTTACCGCTCTTTTGTAGATAATAATTTAATTATTTATATTATTTAAACTAGTAAATACATTCATTTAATTGCGTGACCATAAAATAATATCTAAATGGCAAATTACATTGAATACGGTTTATAAATCATCATATCATAATGAATCACTAATAAAAAATAAAATAATAACGATATATAGAAAATAGAAATAAATTATGTTCCACTTCCAAAAAATATTGTTGAATTAATAACAATTAACCGTTTTTGATAATTCGTTTGAAACCAATTATTTTAAAATCATATCAAGCAGTACACAAAGAGATTAATTTAAATATCAATTTTTTTTTATAGTGTAAAGAAGGCTTGTGACGTCATTTGATAACCTTGGGTATTAAAACAGAAGGTAATAAATTATTTGAATATTACGGAAAATGTGATAAGCTATAAAACTGTTACGTGAAACTTAAACCAAGCGCTGTACGAGGACTTGTAGTTTTCTTGCTTTATTATTATCCACTTAATTAATTAAATAAACAATTGCATAATTATAATAATATAGTAAGCATTTTATGCTAAATAAAAAAAAAATGATAGTTAACTAACAATTATTTGTAAGACAATGTAATATACCTATTAACTATACGCCATATGCTACGGTTATGTTTTTTTTTTTTTTTTTAGGTTCTGCCGTGAAAACCTTAATATAAATAAACTTATTGGTATTTTCTATAAGCCATCGAATATGTAAATTACAACTGTTTCGGAATATATATTTAATATTTATGACTATAAAAACACACCAATAGGTTTGACCGTGACGGTGTGTACGAAAAACTATTAAAAATCTAAAATATTAAATATGATTTAGCTATTAAGAAAATAACAATTATTTTAACTAACTATGATGCGATAATTACGAGTAATAGATGGGTAATATTATCATAATACCCGGGACGTATAACACCATTATAATATATTGTATTTAAATTTAAATTTAAAACCGTAACGCGCGAAAAGTTTATTGCCGTTTATTTCTTGTATATTTTATTCTCGAGTTTGAATACATTTAAATAGAGTTAATTTACATCGACAATTCATTCTGACGAGAAATTATTTTAATTGCCCATAATATATTAAAGGAGAGTTTTGAAAATATATTTTCGTCCAATAATTCACCAACGAATGGTCGTGGGTCACGTGCAATTTATTTTACGAAAACGTTTTTAAACAAAATAATAAATAGACAATTTGTTAACCAACATAATATTTTTATATCTCCATACTTAGTTGAAAGAAACTAAATAGAAACGTAGTCGAATAACTCTACGAAACGAAACTCTAGGAAATTGTATTTTTTTTTCACTCCAATCTCGAAAACATTAAATTAAAAAATATACCGAGACGCTCGATAGCCGAGCCTAGTCAACAGTGATCAGATTACGCGGTACACGCTACAAGACCCTCCTATCCCCCAACAAGTCTATTTGTGCAATGTATGTTATCGTCGAGCAGATTTAAAATATTTACAAGTGGCAAACGTGATAAAAAAAAAAAAAATTAAATTCTACACACGCGTATTGTGTGCAAAACCGTTCTCAAACGAAGAGAAACTATACGCAAGCCGTATAAACGTATTGTCGGGAGGCACCTTTGCATTATATGCCTACATAAGATTACGAGTATAAAAATGATTTCTGACGAATTTAAATTTTACGAACAATATTGTATAAAATAGCGCACTTATACGATTAATCCAATTCGCGTCAATGAAATAATTACGAATGGTTTAGTATTATTTTAAAAGCTATTATTATTAAATTGTTGTCTTAGTTGTGTTGTCTTACTTTGGCCATTGGTCCGGAATAAGTTGTTGGGTGCGTTAGAGTCATAATCGTTGATGCTTACACGGCGACTGGCCATGGTGGTGACGCGAATGACAAGATGATTTTATTAATTATTATTATTATGTATATTATATTATATCGATTAATCGATCAGACTGCCTCGACCATACGAACGATCGACTGTTCGAGTGTTGACTGTAGACTATCTGTCTGAACGACTCGGGTTATATATAAGTAAAACGCGTTCTTATCATAAATCGGAACCAAGACAACTTAATATTATCATAGCACACACAAACCGTACGCGCTATTATAATGTTATGTTGCGTGGGTTGGGAAAATTCGATCATTACCGTTTCAAGTTATCAGATTTTACTATTTTGTTATAGATATTAACATTGAACATAATTAAATTACATTATTATATGCATACGAGTTCGATATGGATTTTCGATAATAAAACACGTTGATCGCGAATGGCGATAATATACCGTCCGACGGGTTCGTTCGCGAATCTGTGATCGTATAATTTGTAGTAACACCGCTGCTGTGACACTCGGCCAACAAGCCTACACGATTGTTTAATAATTTTATTGCAGGTGGGTGGAGAGGGGGTCCTAACTACCTAACAACGTATTCTGTCCGGCATGCACGTTCGAAAACAACAACAACAACATCAACAATAATAATAATTAAATCAACGTGTATATCACTTGTCCTTAAGAGATTTAAATTTACATATGCGGTCTACGCACATATTCAATAGGGATTGTGACCACTTCCCTTCTCGACAAAAATTATTCTGTAAAAATTAATTCCACCTGACCGTTTGAAAATAACGACTTACGGTAGTTTTAATTATTTGTCACACATGTAGAGAGGAGGAGAGGGGCACATAATTTGTACTGAACAATCTTTGCCATAATATTTTTTACAGAGTGGTTCAGCAGTCAATATAACAATATAATATTATATTGAAATGATAATACCGGTACAATCGATATTTTTGTGGCCCATGCAGACGCCATGCCGTGATAACGAGTAATTGCATAAATCATCGAAAGTCTTATCTGTTAATCGATTATTTAACTAACATCAAATTAATGTATTGACGAATTAAAAGCGACACGTTATTTATGTATAAAAACGATGCACATATTACAAACATAGTTTTAAATGTGTAAATACTAAATACTCATTTTCTATACAGAATATATACAGATATTATACCATTTTAGCGTAGTATCATATCATTTATAAATTAAACATATATACTCACACGTTTATCTGGTAGTTTTATAATACCTATTAATTATATTAAGTAGTCCATTCTTTTCTTATACTAAATTTAAATATTAATTTGTAGTAGATGTAAACATTTTTTTGTTGAAAAACGAAATCAATCATTATCTCTTTCAATAGAAAAGGGAAAAATACGTCTATAATGGAAACGAGTTTTCTTAGTGAGGCCTAAGAACCTGTAATAACTAACGAGATTTAAATTATAAAAACGAAAAAATAATAAACTAATAACTATAATAAATAATATTTTGGCGTATATACGGCGGTATACTGCAGTCGTTTAAATTTTGCGTCGCCTACAAATTTTATAGGAATTACGTTAAATACGATCCCTGTATATTTCAGATATATATAAAGGTATTTAATAATTAATATGTCAATTCAGTCACAACGGGTTTTTAAGTTTCTGAAAATATCAAAGCTGTTATAAAATTAAAACGAAAACATACTTCCTAAAACAATACACTATGAATACATACATATTAATATAATACAATACTTCCATGAATTATAATATATCGTGCGGGATATTTTTTTTTTAATCACAAATCTAACGATTGAACATTGCAGCAAATTTATCATTAATTGAAAAATTCACAAATATTTTGTTATATAGTATATAATGTTTTATATATTAAAACGCGTGTCGAGAATGTACTATACATTGAACTTCTCAAACAATAATCATTTGCGTATCCAATTAAATTTCTAAAATTAATATTTTCGTAAAATGTTCGAGGTTAACACTGGTTATTTTTAAGGTATCCTTTTCACTAAAAATATATAGTTCTATTCGGTAAAATAAATTCCAGCATTTGCGGTTTTGTTCAGTTGACGCCAATCAAATCAATTTCCTTCCTTCCTTTCTTCCTTCCTCGTCAGTCAAATAATTATTTCGTACATAATTTATTGAAGTTGTCGGGAAAAACTATTTTCTGCGTAAAACAAAAATATGAATTATGGCGTAGAAATTAACCAATCTCTGGGCAGGACGTTCACCCCCGCGATTGATAAGGCCACACTGACAAATTGCAAATTAACTTATAAAATGTTTTACAGATGTTATTGACAAATTATGATTCACATCATAATTGTACTTATAAATTATAATATACGAACATAATATACATGTCGTATATAACTATTATATTATCTGATAAGTAATAATGTTCGATTATCAGACGAACTTCGATCTCATTACAATAATAATAACACGGTAATACGCAGTATACTTAACTATTATGCCACATATTAAACATATCAATAATTTATATTGTGTTAAGTACAAACCCGATGTATTTTCAATGTATATCATAATATTACATATATTGTATATCTGATGTTAAAATGTGATTATTTGCAATAGTTATTGTATTTGTGTTGAGTTATTACTTATTATGCAAGTACATAATTATTAACGACGACTAATAAAACAGCCATATTATTATTCATTGTAGGTATTGTAATAATTACAAAACTACAGTATTATAGAACTACACGTGGCTCGTTGTGGTTTATATACACAAATAACTAATACCTAAGGAATCTATATAGTGGTACAGTTATTAGTTATTACCCACCTATTACCTATCTACTTATAACTTATTTGATGATTTAATCCTAATATTCTAAAACACGTTTAGGAATAATTTAGTATATTATTTTTTAATCCTATGGAATACACACACAATTGTTAATAGGTAATTAATCGATGTATTTTTTTGTAATTTTACCAAAATGTTAATAAAAAATTGATTTTTTTTACTGAAACCCCTAAGACTTATTAATAGTTGTAATAAAAAATGAAATATATATTATTTAAATATATAGGTACTTAAATAGTTTTCATTTTCAGTTTTTAATCATTTCAACTTTCAAGTATGAAGTTTTTAATAAGGCGTAAGAATCGAAACCAGTTTCACATATACTTTTGAACTTAATGCTTGTAAACCAAACATTTTTTATGATTATTGATTACTTATCCACTGTAGATCAGTATCATTTGTATTAGATAATATTATTAAAAACACAAAAACGGTGGTAGGTATACTTCAATTTTTACTTTCAACTAAGTTCATACTAAATACTGTATCAAATATTTGCTGTATCGATTTCCAATACCAATAACTCTTGTAGTTGTTTAGAAGTGTAATTTGATAACAACGATTAATACCTCCTAGAAGCAACACTTTCTTTGGACGTGTGAATTTAAAGCAGCGGGCAAAAACTATGGCAAAAGTATTTTATTTATTACCTACATATCTAATATTTATGCATAGGTACGTGTATTTACATATTACTACAATAGATATCAATTAGTAGGCATCAAAGTACCAAGTAAACAAAAGAAAAAGTATTAACAAACAATAAATCACTTGAAATGTAAATAATTGCGATTAATGAACTTCTGTGTTTACAATTTTCGATTTTGTACCATATACTCGATATAAAAGTGCGACATTAAAACATAAACTTCAAGTAGTATACAGCCCTTGAATATAATGTTTTACGTATTATCTGAATAATTCAAAATGTCGATAACAACAATACAAGGAAGGAGTTAAGGTCAACAATTTTAAACATTCGTAAATAACAGGTTAATATTATTATTTATTTACAATAAGATGTTCACGAATAAATTGGTAAATTATTTAAATTTTAAACAGTATTTATAGGCTTTTTAGGCGAACCCTTTAATTTATTTATAAACACTTTAATAATAATATCATCGATTTACAGCCATCGTTACTGAAAATCATCAGCCGAAATTCGTTGCATTATCCTAACAATAAATATATTTTGGATAATCAACGTTTAAACGATTTGGAGAATTACAAGTATTCGTAATTAAAGTATTTTGCCAGCACGTATGAAAAATATAGTATATGGTATATGCAAAGTAGGTATTAGATATATCAGTTATTTAACTATTTAATATGTATTATAATCTCTTACAAGATATTATGTTTTAGAGTAAACATCATAATAATATTACTAAATACTCGATGTTCCGGTTTTATTATTATTTTTACATAACATAAAAAAAAATAAAAAAATAAATATCATATGGTATTAATTATTACTTTGTTTATTGTTTATAACCTAAAGGTATAATATTGTAATCAATTATATGTTATGTTATGTTATGTATGTAATACATACATAATACGTATATATGCGCATAATAATATATATATATTATATATGTGTACTAACGTTTTGTACAGAGCTTGCGCTAATGGGTAGTTCTAACCAATATGGGTAGTTCTAAATTAAAATGGGCAATTCTAAAAGCCAATTTGGTCATTACCAAAAATCGTGAATTTTCTGTATTATTGGCATATTATGTAATATTGTTTAATTTAATTATAATATGTATTTTATTTAATATTTTTTGTTTGGTTTTATCACCACAAATGTTATCAATCATGAATCCATTCCATAACATTTATTATCATATACATGTAGAAGATTGTATAATTTATATGATAACACGAAGCAATTCGAGCAATACAGTACTAATAATAATGTGACCATTCAATATTTAAACTCCGACCATAATTACCAATAACACAGAACAATATAGTATAATATAGTATATGAATTACATACTTGGTAAAAACTAAAAGTTTATAACGGGTAATAAATACCACAGCTGATTTCTATATAGTATAAGATATCTGTGATAAATATTAAATACATAACTGTCACAATGTTTAAATATTGTTAAAAAAAAAAAAAAAATGTTTTAATTTGTTATTATTATTAATTGTAATAATGTAATGAATAAAGTTTTGAATAAAGAATTTACATGTGTAGTCATTTTATAGTAAATAGTGGTTGTTAAACGAATTTAGCGAACGGCAAATTTAGTTAATCTGCATGTACAAAAATATTAAAATGTTGGGCAGTTCTAAAATTTTCTTAGCGCTAGCTCTGGTTTTGTATCAAAACAGTACCAAGGTCTATCGCGATTTCACAGCTGATCAAGGGAAATGTCAAAAGTTAATAGTAACGTAATATTATTATACGCTCTATTTATTTATCTACTATTTGCAAATTGAAAAATAACGGTTAAAAAGCTAACAATTATAATGGTATAAGTAAGTTTAACGAATATTGGACCTAACTATATATAACTATAAAATACATTTTTACCAAATTAAATATGTGTCGATTTAAATACAGATACGAAGGTAAAATATAATATATTTTTATTCTATATCGAGTATATGTTATAGTCAAGTACACTGATGATAACTTCATTACTTTTAAACCAATTATTACGGATTATTTCATACATAAACATAGATTAATGTTTAAGCTAAATAGTAAATATTTATTTGCTTATAAATCCAAAGTTATCAGCAAGGAGCGTAAAACCTATAAAACTATAGTTATACTGTATGTTATATCATGGTATAAATGACGTATTTAGTAAAATTGGTATATTTTTTTATAATCGGGCTCTGCACTTGAGCAGATTTAGGAATTTGAGAGAAATGAGCCCTCTCCTCAAACGTGTAAAATTTATCCCTTATCAATTTTAAGTGAATTAAAAATTTTAATTTTTAGCCAGCAAGTATTTAGAATACATGTATGACATTGTTTTTGTATGGTATATTAAAATAAATAAACGTGAGCTCGTGGCATATTATTATATATAATTAAAAAATTCCATTTAACTAAAGCATATTTGAAAATTAGATACTAAGTCTACTACGAGGACCAGTAACAACGTTTCCAACACACACCTATAACTATAAACGTCTAAATAATATAAACTAACTTATAATTAGGTTTTTACGTTAGATCGTGAAAATACAAAAATCAAAAGTATGTTGTACAATAATTAAAACAGTAAAAATTAAAAACCTCCACTAACACATAATACGCGTATGACAGAAACAAATGAACAATCTCGTCGAGTGAGCGGAAAACGTATAAAGTATTCATGTAATAAAATATTAATTAAAATATAAAATTACGTGTATACAACTATGGGTCCGGCTTACCTTTGAAGAATCCCATTTCGGCGCAAGAACACGCGATTTGTTTGTTCAAACTACAAAAATTGCAGCAGAAATCGATACACAGGATCTTCGTGGTCACCAATAACGAACTATTGTCGCTTGTCCAAGTGAATATTCTTCTCCGTTTTCGTATTAGTCTTCGTAGCCAATCGTTCTAATGGTTTAAAACGCTGCGCGCGAATGCGATCAACCGCGGCGGCAAACGTCTGTCGGAAAATTCGTTCCGGCTATCAGCGGTCCCCCGTCACCGCCGCTTGGGGCTATATAATGATGGCGATGGTTGTGATGACGGTGATGATTATGATGATAATAATGTTGATGGTGCTAATAATAATGTTAGTAATGATAACGTAAATGATGAATACAATGACGACGGTGTAGAGCGCACGCAGTAGCCTTTCCCCCGCCACCGTCGTTCCGCGATCCCCCGGGGACGCTTTGGCGGGGATGACGGTCACACTAATACACTTGCGTTTATTTGGGCTTATATGCGCGCGTTTAAGTGTTTGAGCGATAAGAGAGGCCTCCCGATTGTTACCTGTGATCGTCGTCGGTGTAGATCACGGACCGCGCACGTGTACGAAACGTGACCATCAACTGTTGCCGCTGACGACTGCAACAGCGGTTGAGACAATCAATAACGAAAACATTGACAGCGACTTTGTGACCGTCTTTGGTGTCGGTGACAACAAAGCGTACTCAGGGTAGTTGCTATGTGGGTGTGTACTGCGTAGATGCCGTAGATGTAACCAGAAGCGCTAAGCCAAGTCACCCTCGAAAAGCCTTTTAAAACCATAGAAAACGTGTAGGTACCTACACGTAGATATTGTGTTTACGTAAAATATTCTAAGATTTTCTTAAAACGTCAAAATTATACTTACGAATTAACAACAAGAACATATTTTCCACTTATATTTAATAATGGAGATGAACGTGTTAAAATAAAAAAGAAAAAGTGTAATTCAGAAGTCTGCCGTAAGTATTTAAAATTTTCATCCCCCTCCCAATCACCGCTACTGATAATTTGTATACCCTTCTTAATAAATGTAAATTTTGGATAAAACTGTTCATTTTATAGGTATTTCGTATTCTCAGTAGCTATATCAATATGAAATTAGTATTTTTGGCAACAACTAATCTTCGAAACTACCGAACCTATTTCAATAAAATATATACCAATAAATTCGTTAGAACTTATGTCTTAGGTATCCTTTGCATCTTGGATTTAACCCCTATAAAATGGATTACAAGTGTATTTTGTCGTTAGAATATATAAATTGAAATGTTTTGCTTATTCCTGGTTGCTATGAGTTACACTAAAGAAAAAAACAGTTACATACTTATTATTATTTCATTTCATTGTCACGAGCAAGAAAGTCCTTTTTAAAAAATATTATACTATTCATTTATTATTCTCAAGTTTAAATGGATATTTTGGTCATATAGTAACCACTCATTCAATCGCCATTTAGTTTTTTTTTTAATTTATGAGTACACTACAGAACATGTTTTAAGTATAGTTTATAGACCAAATTAATGGCCCCGAATTTGAGTGAGGAAATAGAATATACTCATGGGGTCTGTACAGTTTTTATAGAACTTTTGCAAAACATTATCTAAGAAACCAATTAATTAACTAAATAAAAAATCTATGTTGTAAACTTTTAATGTTTGTTTTCGCAAGCGGAGAGAAGATATACGTAAACTGATTTTCTCAAGTTAATACATTCAAACCGAAATAGGTACATCGAACATTGTATTTTATAATTGTTCATTTTTTTTCGGGTGAAATAAGGTAATGCAGCTAGTGCAGCAATTAGTTATAATATGTGTAATTAAAAAATAAAAATAGATTTAATTTAGAATACGAGTAGTGCTTTTCAATTCATAATTTTATTATATCTTAACATCTTACATAATCGATTTGTAATAACGGGATTGATGAAAAATATTCAAATTTTGGAATAAAAGATTATAAATAAAATATGTTTTTATAAAAAAATGACAGCCAAGTTATATAGATAAAAAATTATAGGAATACCCTAAAATGTTTGTATTGTTACGTACACACGTGAAACTAATAGGTTTTTTTTTAGAAAAGATAAAATATACAATCTGTAATTAATATATACAATAGGTAATTTTTATGGTTTATAATAGATAAATTTATTAATAGATATTAATTTTATATTATTAATATAATCTATTTATAATAGATTTATTTATTAAAAAATAAATCAAGGTAGCTTCATTACAATAATTGTACTTGAGTAATGAGTAAAATAACTTACCCAATCCCACAAATTTACTATATGGTAAACCTATGAACGTTTTATCGGAACGCAATAGTGTATGATTGTATGAAAAAGATTTGATTAAGAATCAAATTATTCAGATTGCACTGTGAAAACGGTCGGCCATTAGCCACCATTTCTTACTAATATTGACCTACGGGAAATGTCGTAGTACAACGGTTATAAATTTTAACACCGGAATATTGTATAGGTTCTTCGACAGATCCGCTTCGGCTAATAATTAAATTTGGTAACACTAATCCACATTTACAATGTAAACCGGTGTTAGATTATAGGTACTTTACATTAATGATACTCACGAATAAGTAGCCATTAAATAATTTTCCATCTTCGGAGTGAAAAAGTGGCCACCAACCGTTTTTTCAACGTCACATACGAAATCTAATTTTCAAAGATTTCAAATAGTATTTGCGTCGTCGTCTGCGCGAATGTATTATTGTTAATAAAGCCACAGAAAAGCGCAATGCGATGAAAATCCGCCAGAACGAGTATACTTCTATGTGTCGTACGCATTCAATCATACATGACATCATAGGCGTGCGCACGGATGCAACAGAAAGAGGATTCGTGCTCAGTTTCTGCTAATTTTTTTAGGCCGATTGATTGGCCTATGAGCCATGGTGGAGTAAGTTTTAGCCACTTAATCACAGTCAGCGGCAGGCTGGTCGAGCTAATTCATTGTACAATATAGAAGTAAATAGAATAGATTTAAACCATTCTTTCCATTGGATAATAATTGATACTTTTAACAATATTGTACCTAATTTAGAGTAAATATGTACCCAGCAAAAATTACGAACTGTAGTCAATAAACATAGCCTTAATGTGTTTCATTACGTAGATATTAAATATAGTCATTCGATACTCCTGCGACAAAATATATGTCACATAATATTTAAGAATTATATTAATAATGTAAGTAGGTATACCTAAGTTATTGTAAAATAGTCTCGTAAATTTTTGCATAGCAAATTTTAGTAGAGCATAATATAATATGTATACAAATATTATAAGTATTATTGTGCATTGTTTAGGGTACTCCAATATTTTGCAGTTAGGTTAGGTTAGGTTAGGTTAGAACGTCCCATGTCTTGTTTTCATGATAGTTATAGTAAAATAACTAAAATTTAAATTATATTAATATGTATTTATAATAACGTTTAAATTTCTTATGAATTTTTTTAAGTAAACAAAAAAAATTTAAAAATAAAAAAATAAATATGGTTATCAATTTTTCATAACATTTATTTTTCAAATAGCCATACCAATAATGGATTATTTTAATTATAAACAATAGACACGTAGAAAAAAATAACATAATACTAGATTATTTGATTGTCTAAAATGTTCTAAAACAATGTTAAGCTCCACTTTGAACTACAAAAACTACCAAGGGTAGATATTTTACTAAGTAGGTACCAACGTAAAATTAAAAATGATTGAAGTAATAATATTTCACTTATAAATCAATAATATGTACCATAAAAGAACAGTGTGAATATCGATTTTTGTTTCACAAGTTCAAAGTATAATATGTAGCTTAAAATTAGTTTTATGTGTTGACAATGTATTGTATAGAAAATAATAATATATATAATGATAAAAATATTTAAGTTCCTATGGCTAATATTTTAAACATAATAACAGAATAACTAAAACCATTTAAAGGAAAGATAGTTTTTTTATTTAAATATCCAGTTTCATTTTTATAGATAGGCACTAAGGTACATAAAACTATACCATTAATATAATAGAAAAAAAATTATCTTTTTGTTATTAATAAAGCAAATATTAACAATGGGTAAACAATTAAATGCTAATACATATATTATTATAATATATATTAAGGCTTGGTTGAAAAGGTGCTTATATAAAAAAAAATATTTGCCAAAAAAACATTTGAAAATTTCAATGTGGCGAGACAGTAGAGAGGTTATTCAGAGAATACTACTTAGCATTTCTTATTAGCACTCTTAGAACAACATTTATGGTAGTGATGAATATTCTCTGTACAATCGTGAGATGGATACACGTGATGTAGCTATAAATAAAATATTAAAATATAAGTGTAATACAATAAGTATCTATGTAAAGTAAAGCACACTCCACGAGCATGTACCTATAAGGTTTTCGATTTATTTATTCTATGTAATATTCATTATCAGTAAAAAATGAAAAAGTCACGATCTAGGTACTGTCTAATTCTCTAATCAAATTAATTATGTACTGATTGACATTTGACACAACCATATGTCTATATAAAACGATGTAAACACATCTAAACAACACGTGATTTATAAATATAAGTATACAGAGTGAATTACCGTAATTTCTTGATTTCCTATAGATCTATAATACTGCAGAATATCAAAAATACGATAGGCAGCTCTGTATAAATGCTACATAAAATCGATATTAATTGTGCGAAATAATAGTAAAAGATAAAATTAATTTTATGCCAATAAAACAATGTAAACTCATCAAGTATAGAATCTAAAAAATTAGGTATGTAAAAAATAACTGTAAATGATAATTTCGAGTAGGTATCTACAGCTCTTCGTTTTACCCTAATATTTTTCAAAATATTAGGATATTTTACTTTTAACCCTCCCGTCTCTATCGTTCTTAAGTACCAACCTGGTTCAATTTATTACCTGACAACCCTAAAAAATTTAAAGATAAAAGTATTTTTTTTTTATATTATATAATCGCATCTATACATATTTACAGGTTACAACCACCTAAAAAACACGTCATTGTAAAACCAATAATTCATTATTCCGATCAGAACTTAAAATAAAAATGAGTAAGTGCAATATATTTATTGTTACGAGTATATAAACATTTTTGTTTATTTTACGCTCATGATATTTTTATAAATATAGATACATTAGAATATATTAAGTAATAATTATTTAATGTAAAGAAATTCTCATTCAATTTCCCACTGAATATTCTAATCTGATTTAAAAAGTAAAATGTTAATAAATGTTGCTTTTTATTATTAATAGCATTTAAATATTTTTACTTATACTCTTGAATATCATGTTTCTAAATACTAAGATAATTTAAAAAATGTTAACAAACAATAATACTAAACATTAAGTATTAAGATTATAAAGTATTTGATAAAATATTATTAATTATCAAAAAATAATGAATTTTTCAAGGACTTTTTATATGATGTAAGACAACTTACAATTTATTCACATTTAATACTTTGTCCTTAGTTGTTTATTCTAATAGCATTTATAAAGCATATAGGTAACAAATGCTCATACTATTAAGTTATTGTTTCCCGAGGTGATATCAATACACATTACACAGACATTTCTTTACTATTTGTACAATTTGTTTTATGAGATTTATTTTAAAATATATTAGAATTAGAATAGAATTATATAGGCTTTAAAAGGACATTATATTATATTAATTTATACTATACAGGATTCAAATGAAAATTTCGGTTTATAATCAAAATGTGTAAACAAAAAAATAAATGTGAATAAAATATATTGTTTATGCGACTTATACCCATACATCATAACGTCTTGTATAACAATACCTTTATATTATGTAGATTGTAGGTATAATAATTTGTAAGCAATGACGAATGTGTTGATTTTGATAAAATTTGAATGTGAATAAGTAAATATAATATATGAAAACAACAAAATATCATTTGGTCCTATTTAGACACAACAATATAATGTTTAATATGGTTTACGTAATAAATAAAAACACATACGTAACCTGTCACATTTTATTATTGTTTATTTAGATTAGGTAGAAGATTATAGGTTGGCCCTGGAAAATACACGTGATCTTGGGCCATTAGACCCATATTTATTTTTTTTTATATACTATTATGCTTTTTATTTTTATTAATACTTATTATCTAATGCATATAATCCAGTAGATATTTTTCAACTTATATATTTTATTCTTGACTGAAGTTATGTTATTGAATAATATCATAATCGATAGTGTAATAATTAATAACCGTACAATCCATTTTCTATTTCATACAAATATGAACATATCAAATAGACAACGTATTATTAATACAAAATCCAATTAACATTGGAAGAGATGATTTGATGGGATTTTTTATACGAAATAAAAATACACCTATTCTTATTGATTAAGCCCCGTGAGATCCCTAACATCACTTTATTGGTACTTTTAGTTAATTAAGTTAAAATAAATTATAAGTTTTTCTATGAGGTAGGTACATTTTTATCTTGTACGCATCTATAGTATTTATCATCACGTGTTGTTTAGATGAGTAAATATGTTTAACATTTTAAAAATGTCAATTTGAACATAATGTTACAATTGATTAAGTTATACTATTAATTATTATTGGTTATATCATTTTTTAAGATTCACATATTGTTTACATGTACAAACAAAAAACACATTAACATGCTTGTAGAATGTGATCTATGTTGTTTAAGATAATGATTTTTTTTAAACTATTTATTAATTTATAAATTACCTAATTAATTAGTAAACTTGTATTATAGTTGGCTCATTATTAACTATAATTTAATTATGCTTTGAAATGAGTGGGTTTATTTCTTTTTTATTAGTTTAAGTTATAATTCGTGTTTATAAAAAAAATTTATTTTGTTGTAAAATACAGTATTTTAGTATATTTTTTTTAACGAAAGTTTCGGTAATTATGGACATCTCAAATATTAAATATCAACAAAATCATTACATATATTTAAATAAATATTTATGATTAAATAAAGAGATAATATTTTTAAACTATAATTTACCTAAATTTAAATGTCATTGGGTAATTACTAATGGGTTAACCGCAAAATTCAATTTGATGGGTACTTTTCTTGATGACACGAAGAAACTTATATTATGATAGATAATTGTAAACTATTTTTGTACATTGTATATTCATAAATTATACTAAAGATACGAATTACGTACCTATATGTATATTATATTCAATTATAAAAAGCCACAAAAATACACGAATCATGATTTAAAATAATGTATAAAGTTTTTTTTAAATTTTTTATTGAATATATAATACTAAAATTCTATGTAATTTAAATTATAACAAATGATGTAATATTACTTAAATTTTAACTGAAAATAACACTGTTGATAATATATAAATCTTACCTAAGACATAACATCACACAACTTCTGGCATAATATATTTTAATTTAATTTGTCGGTGGCTTTAATTAGTACCTATACACCACTACATTAAATACTATTTTGGTAAACAAATAAAACATAAAATATTAACGTTATTAAAAAATCGTAGCAAATCAATAAAATAAACATCCTTGTTAAATATTTTAGAAATATATTTAATATTTTTTTTTACAACATATTTAGTATTTGGTTGTTGTTTATAGTTTATATTTGATTTAAACATTATTTTAATTAACAATTTTTTAAGTATTAATAATAACCGTCCCGCATTAATCTTTTATCTCCGTCCATAGATCTTAAAACTTTGCAAATTAACTTTCTGTAGGACCAAAACCTTGGGCTCTAGGTCAATTAAAATTATAGTTAAAATGACCGATTAAACAATTTAATTATTTGAATATTATCTATACATTGTAACGTTGAGTGTAATTCGATATTGAATGAAGTACCTATACGTATTTAAAATATTGTTTCTTACACTTTGTATTAATCATTGTGAAATTGAGATATCAACCTAACGCTTTATTGCAGATAATATTCTCATTTTTTAGTTTAATTAACTATACCTACTATTTATTCAGGACCCACAGCGTTGATTTTTCATAAAATAAATATCTGATATGTGTACGCGTACGATGGATGGAGATAACAATATGAGGCTTCCTCTTATAAAATAATAAATAACAGTTTAAACTATCACCTTCCACCAATCATTTTTTTTAAATATTTTTCTCGCAAAATTTACCACTTCTCAATATATTCAATACATAATTTTAACTGTATTAGCTGTAATATGCTATTACATTATAATTTATTACAAACTGTTATAATAGAATGTTTAGATTTTATGCAATGTAATCATATTATCATCTGTAGTACAATAAAATTAATCTATGATTCCATACTTTCAAAATAGATTGTTATCAACAAAAATAACGCAAACTTATTGAACACTTAAGATAATAAAAGATATAAGCGCAAACATCGTGTTTTCATAATTATTAAATCTGTTAAAAAGTTTGATACGAGTTGACACTATTGTTTTATTCCTTATACATAGAATAGTAAAATTTGAGTATGTTTGAATATTATATAATATGGTGGTGTACCGCTATTATAAGATAATAGGTTTTCATTTAATAAAATAATACTTATGCGATGCTTTTTCGGTTTCTAATGCACACGTGTGGATTAAATCAAAATAATCACCTTTTATTTAAAATGCCGACATTCGAGTGCGGAGAACGAAGGCAATCCATGGCTATAGAACTAAACAGTAATTTACATCCGTTAACCAAAAATGTCATTTTAGCCGTGTAAGTGAATTATTTAACTTTCAAAGAGCACTGAGCCGCGGAAACTACGCTAATTAATAAAGTTTACAAACAGTAAAAGGTTCACCGGCTTCGTATTCTTATACATAAGCTAATTTGCATGACATTATTTTAGTGTGTATACTGAATAATTCGGAAATTACGTCACGCAGTGCAAATTCGAATTCGTATATCTTTTAAATAAGACGTGACAAGGTATCAACAAAATCCACTTGCATCCGTGATTATCGCACGTCATTATCGTAATTTAATTTATTCTTTAAGTATTTCATTCGATAATACACAGGATTCGGAAGCTCGAGCAGCCACACCATTTCAAAACGCAATAATAAACTATGCATCCGCCGCACCGCAAGTGTTATCCTGCGAGCGCACGGGTCCTGCTTTTTTCCCGTCCTGTTTATGTCGTAAATACCTACATAATAATAATATGATGTACAGACTAATCACATGATAAATACGGACGTACGTCGGCGCAAACACGGTCTGTATCAATGACAAAATGCCAACGCGTTCAAGCTTTATTTAGACGATAACAAGGCTTGCGGTACCTATATACAGTTTGTACACATTGCATTATATTATATATTTACATTTTACGCTTTAGTGGCTGTGATGCTCTCGAATTACGCGTGTGCGACTTAATTTTAACATTTAAAAAAATGTATTTAATATATTTTTTATTCCACTCCTGACACAGTCCAACGGGAAACAAAATAGGCCATTCGAGACGATAAAACACATCAACACCTATACTTGCGAAACGGTTTTATTTAGCATTTATAGCTAACACGCGTTAAAATACAAGTACCTCAGATTACATTATTATTACAGATTACTATTCTTGGAGTGATGCATTATTTATGTAAAATTAGTACCTAATATCTACACCATTAAAAGTAAAATTCAGATATTATTTTATTATAATTTATTACATAAAAATATTAGATATGTTTTTTTAGACTTTTAACTAATAAATGAGACAAATGTTTTTAATTAAATAAAAAAAAATTTTCTTTTTTTTCTTTCATCAACTTCGATCACAACGGCATTATTTGCAAAGCTATATGATGAATATTATAATAAAAATCTAAAAAACAGTTTTCCTAGTTAATCACTAATAGGATTTCATTGTGAAAATTTGCTCTTTCTACAAAATTTAACTAGCTTTTTATTAGAAAAAAATAATACAGATACTAAATATTCTAAATAATCGATATCGTACGATTTTTACGGTTGTGACTCAAAATTGGCATGAAGAAATGAGAATTTTGATTAATAATTTAAATTCTCCAAGTTACCTGCATAAATTGGTATTATATAGTAGATATTAAATATCGCAGACTCTTTCCGGGACAAAAGGTCAATTATACATATTACAACCTTTTGTTTGAACTACAAAAAATATTGGTCATAGGTACTTTATGATATATACATAGGTCATATATACAAACTGTATGTATACGGCATACCCACAGTGTAATTTTTTTTACGTATATTTCTTAATGTTTTAATATTTTTTTATCTCTGTATCAATACGAATTATAACATTGAACTAATATCATAAGATAAATATTCTTCAAAAATAATTAGATTATATTTCTAAACAAACATAATAAGTATAGACATGCCTTCCGCCTATAATATATAATCATTAACGTTTAAATTGAATTTTATATTATGTTTAATATTTTATTAATTATTGTTATAGAATTAAGAATTAACTCAATAAGAAACACCTGTTCAATATTTCCTAAAAATACAACGACTGGTTAATCTATGGCTACGTTTTAATGGTATATGTTTGTGTTATGTAATATTTCTCATGACAAATAATAAACACCATTTATATTATTGCGTGTATATATTATGTCTATTATTATATAATACATTTATAGGTAAAGAATAAAGATTTGTAATTTTACAGAACAAAATATATGTTATGAAAAATACACGTTAATTATTTTACTTTACTATGTTGTACTAGCTAAAATTAGGGACAATTTTAAATTATGAAAATAATAAAGATTAATTTTTCAGATCTAAAAGTAATATAGTTTTATAAACAAATTTAAATTTTTCTGGAAACGTTTATTTTAAAATTGACTTTTTAATGGCGAGCTGTACACGCATGCGTGTATTGAAAGAATAATATAATATATAAATATATAACTGTGTAAAATAAGTTTTCATGGTATATAAAAGTATTCCCCAACGAGGCCTCATAAAGTCCATTGTTATAAATAGTCCATTTATACCGCTTGTAGGGTACCTGCCTACTCTACTATAGTGTATTCGTCAATATAAGTTTTTAATGGTGTAACAATTGGCTCGTGTTAACCAGTTAATGTATACACTAACCTAATAATAATTTTTTTCTATTTATAACATTCTTTTTTTTTCTTTAAAAAGAAAATTATTTTTCTTTGCGCACGTGTACATCGTATGTATCTAAGCATTGGAAAACCAACCGCGAGAGAGAACATTTTTTTTTTAAAAGTCTCATTTTATTAATGTTTTCTGTCATAATAATATTTTTTTAGGTACATCAATAGACTAATATCTACTACCCACAATCCAATATGTGGCGTATGATGTATCGCCTTACATGTACGCGCATAGCACATTAGTAAATGTGAATAGATTCCGCGTACACTATAAGTAATTACCGCATCCCCTATTTTTTTACGTGGTATAAAAATTTAAATGTACAGAGCAAATTTAAAAGACGTATAACTTAAATGTGTTCACATTTTCCAAAAAATGTCTGTAATTTTGCTTTTTACGTGTTTGAGTAGTTAACCAGTATAGAGCACGAGGTTTACGGCATAACTTTTTTTAGACATAGAACTTCTAGAATATAAATGATAGAAGTTTGTTTTAATTTGTTATGCATTATATAATTTTCAAAATCAGAAATAACTAGATGAATATTATATTTTGTGATGTTTTTTCGATTGTTCTGACAATCATCATGTGTGTCCAATGTACGTTGCCATTTGAACTCTCTCGTCTTTGCGATTGCAAACACATAGAAAGGCTCGTAGGAGACTTTGTCCGGATTCTCGTCCATGGAACTACAAACACAAATCGAACAGTAGGTATGTGGTGAAAACGAACTCTCACCTAATATCAGCAATTTCATATGATATAATTTATTAGAATTTATAATTGGTTGAGATAATTATTAATATTTCCTTACTCTATGGACATAATTCGATATAATTATTGATTTAAGAAAAGTATCAATATGTAAATGCATCTTTATGCGGATAATAATTAGTCGGAATCGATACGATTTTAACATGACTAGGCGTTCGTGATTATCACGTGGAAAAACAATATGTTTATTGCAAATTATGATGCAAAAACGTTGCAATAATATTATTATATTTTATTACCTTATATATATTTTAACTCTTGTACAACAAAGTGAAATAAGGAGAACACACTATACGAATATCGTAAGTTTTTAAAAATAACTAAAAATATTAATAATCATAATATTATTATTGTTTTTTAATGTACTAATACTATTGATTATATTGAAATCAATTCTCGTACATGATTTTATAAAGTTAATTAATGTTCATTACATACTCGTGTTAAAACGAAAATAATATTTGATGTATCTACTTATAGTTTATACAACTATATAATCATGTAATCATATTGTGGATGATGTGTAAATACGTGATTAAACCTATATAAGCTTGTTTAAATGACACGTTTAAAATAAAATGATATTCAATTTTAAAAATAGTACCTAAGAATAATTTTTGTAGAATAACATTAAGTTTTAATTCGATTAAGTATGTTTATACAAGAGTACTTAAAAAACAATAATGTTATAAATTAAATTAAACCTTTAATAAATTTTAATAAACAATAGGGTACCTAATACCTATATATATATATATATATATATATATTTTAAACAGATATATATTTTATAACTTTATCATAGCTCGCATATTGTTTTATCTTTTATTTTGTCTTATAGGACCTAAATATACTAAAGCTAATAAATATTAAATATTAAGTAGATTTAATGTGATTTTACTTTTTAGTAATACTAGCTTGTATTAAAATTGTTTAATAGATTATAAATATTACAATTATTATTATAAAATATAAAACTATTAAACTCATTTTAACTTTTAAAACTATTCAACGATACGTCAAATTGTTAAACATATTTAAATTGTATATCATAGCTGATGAACGATGATGTACAAAAATAAGTATCAGTATTAAAATTATTAATAGAAATCAAGTTTACCTTATTTGGCAACCACCTCTTTAGAACCCATCAGTGTGTGATATTTTTAAATTTTTATCATTTCGATCTGATCAAAATAAATTATCTGTAAACATACTTCTAACAGCCGTGTAAACTTGTCCTAATTTCAATATATCTTCTTATAATTTGATAAATAGATAATACTAGCTGCATTTGCCTTATTTTGCCAAGTCGTCTTTTTTGTAGACAAAAATGTTATCAGTCGTAATTTATTTTTTTTTTAGTTTATTTGGAATAAACGTTTATTAATTTTTAAGTTGATATGTATATTTTATTTAAATTAGTTAAATTCTAAAATAATATTTGACCGCTAATTTATTCATTTGTGTACTTTAACCATTTGATTAATTTCGTATTTGACGAATTAAACCATAGTATAAATATTTATTTATAATTTAAATAAATATTATAATATAATATATAAATTAAGTTATTAATTTCACAAGTACCTAGTCACTTTCTGTTATTTAATATACCACTGTGTTCTAATAAAGTTATACTAGTATAAAAACTTTTGTCTAAAATTTTTCCGTAATGCAGCTGATGTTTTTCATTTAATAATAATAAAGGATATAAATGGTGTGATAAAAAGTTCAACAACAATTAGTATAGAAACGTTTATTTCGAAACGATTAACGCGCTAATAAATACATTTTTTTTATTTCAAAAATTGAACTGTTATTTTATCCCCGTGTAAAACGACGCAAAAATCGTCTCGATATGTACAAAAAGAAAAAACACATAGGTTTTCTTCAGTATAAATGAACATAAAGCGTGATTGTAATTTTGATTTTGTATGCTTGTGGGAGGTGATGACTTAGAAGCATTTACGGTGGACAATGCCTGGGCCGGATTCGTCGTATTCTTGTTTGGAGATCCACATCTGTTGGAAGGTGGACAGAGAAGCCAAGATGGAACCACCGATCCATACGGAGTATTTACGTTCTGGTGGGGCAATGATCTTGATCTTGATTGTGCTTGGGGCCAAAGCGGTGATTTCCTTTTGCATTCTGTCGGCGATACCTGGGTACATGGTGGTACCTCCGGAAAGTACAGTGTTGGCGTACAAGTCCTTCCTGATGTCAACATCGCACTTCATGATGGAGTTGTATACGGTTTCGTGGATACCGCAAGATTCCATTCCCAAGAATGAAGGTTGGAACAAGGCTTCTGGGCAACGGAAACGTTCGTTTCCGATGGTGATGACTTGTCCGTCAGGTAATTCGTAGGATTTCTCCAATGAGGTGGAAGCGGCGGCGGTGGCCATTTCCTGTTCGAAGTCCAAAGCGACATAGCACAATTTTTCCTTAATATCACGGACGATTTCTCGTTCAGCTGTAATCATAAAAGTTCGTTAGATGTAAGTAGAGGTTTTAACCCACGTGAGAACGAGTGGCGATAAAATACATACCGGTGGTGGTGAAGCTGTAACCTCTCTCGGTTAAGATCTTCATCAAGTAGTCGGTCAAGTCACGACCAGCCAAGTCCAAACGGAGGATGGCATGGGGCAATGCATAACCTTCGTAGATTGGTACTGTGTGGGAGACACCGTCACCAGAGTCCAAAACGATACCGGTGGTACGACCGGAAGCGTACAAGGAGAGTACGGCTTGGATGGCAACATACATGGCGGGTGTGTTGAAGGTTTCAAACATGATTTGGGTCATCTTTTCACGGTTAGCCTTTGGGTTCAATGGGGCTTCGGTCAACAAGATTGGGTGCTCTTCTGGGGCAACACGCAATTCGTTGTAGAAAGTGTGATGCCAGATTTTCTCCATATCATCCCAGTTGGTGATGATTCCGTGTTCAATGGGGTATTTCAAAGTGAGGATACCACGTTTGCTTTGGGCTTCATCGCCTACGTAGCTGTCTTTTTGTCCCATACCGACCATGACTCCCTATTAAAAAACATGAGTCCATACGTCAGAATACGAAACATACGGCCCGAGTAAAAAAAAAATAATAATAACGGCGAGCCGTTCGTCTCCAAGAGCATAATAATAAATAAAATAAAATAATATTCGCTACGGAATTCATGAAAAAAAATTTCTCTTGACAAGGGTCGGCACTTCATAATGACATCGTAAAAAAATAATATTTATAATTAAATATCGTTTATAAGCCGGAAAAAACTACGTAATTTCGGAAATTGTATTTTAATAAAATCGACGTTACCAATCTATGATATTATAATAACGTAGATTATATACTATGCTCCCTTCCCCTCCGCATCAAGTATGCGTGATAATATATTACAAGTTTAATTAATGTTATTGTCAAGACCCTAATAACTGTATATTTATTAAATTTTCTGGCGTCTACTAAAACTGTTAATAATAATATTATGAGAACATTGATATTGAAATTTCGTGTGATTAATTATTTCGTTTAACGCGTGTAAATTAATCATTGAGTTATATTTATAATTTCCGAACGAAAACAATTTTGATTAATTGAAACTTGGCGCGTTGTAGGTGAATAGATTTTACGACGAAATGCATAGTGTGAATTAATAATATCCGGGATATTCGGATAAAGCTAAGTTTATAACGCGTGATCAATATTGCACTGTGCACTGGACCAGCTGAGGAGTATCGTTTATTTTTGTAACGCTCCAGACCCCCTCCAAGTATTTCCAGACGCGCTGCATAAGTGTTGTCTATTTTTATTAGACGGTGATGAGGACGAGGTGGTGGGTGGAAGGATTTGTTTGAAATCCGATGTATATAAAACGATAGTATAATTAAATCCTTTGGCTCCCGCGCAGTGTTGGCTGCAGCTGGCGACATACGGCGTGTTTATTTTTACCCCGACAGACGGGTTGGCGAAGGGCCTACGGACGAGTTTGAAAGGCGGGGCACTGCTGTCCTATTTTCAGGACGCTACCTTTTATGGTCACGAATTCTGGGAGGGCCTTATGGTAGTATTTAACAGTTGTGTTCTGTTTGTGTTTATATTACGAAATTCGTTCAAAAAGATGGAAAGTGCAATTGCATATTTTTTCAGACGAATTTTTTAAAATCTCCCGAAATAATATTATGGTATAAATGCATTTAAATGCGTTCTTATACTAACTTGATGACGGGGTCTGCCGACGATGGAAGGGAAGACGGCACGGGGTGCGTCATCTCCGGCGAAACCGGCCTTGCACATACCGGAGCCATTGTCGACTACCAAAGCTGCTACATCATCGTCACACATTTTGCTGGTTTAGGTTTTTGAACCTGAAAAAAAAATACATAAAAATGATAAACTTACGATCATGATCGAGGCGACGAAACCGATAATACTTTATCGGTACGGGATTCACACAGAATACAAAAAGTTTCAATTTAATTTATTATTATGATTTTTTTTGTAATATAAAAAAAAAATAAATCGAACGACCCGTTAAAAACTGTCGTGGTAATTTAATAAAAAAAAAATATATATATACCGAAACGCTCCGTTTGTACGGAAATAAATAAACAAATTAAAAAAATGTGAAAGTAAAAAAACTTTGAAAAAATAAAAATTTTTTGATTTTAAAAAACCAAGAGTAGAAAATTTGAGAAAAAAGTTTGTTTCTTATTTTAAAGTCTTTTTTTTTTTTTTTTTGAAAAAAGAGAACATTCAAAGTCCACTCCCGAGTAGAATAATATTATGATATTATGAAAAAACTGCAAACGGACTTTGCGTGATCGTATACTTTCGCGTTTTTTATTATTTTTTTTCTCTCTTATTGTCGATCACACGACGAAATCTTCGAATAATCGTAATTGCGATTCTTGTGTGCGGCTGCTAATGCGATGTAAAAACTCTACGTTAACTACTCACCGGTTTACGACGAAGGAAATCTGTACGACTGCGGCGGGTCTGCGGCTAGTGTGTGGCTGCTGATCCGCTGTGGATGTGCTAATGAACGTTCTGCTGGTCGGCACCGGCGGTTTTATAAACGGGCCCGATCCAAAAATACCCACAGCCGCCGCCCATACATGGCTATGCGACGGGGGGCACAAAACACTATTTTCGGGGCGCCGCCGGTGTGGTCGCCGCCGCCGCAGCCACGGCTCGGTGGCCCTGCGCGCGGCCGGCCCGCCATATATGGTTCGGGCCGGCGACCCTCCGTCGCGTCGTTGTCGCGCGCTCGCTGCCGAATCCGTCGAGTCGTGCTCGCCGCCGGTCGCGGGCCGCGGCGGGGGGACCGGCGGGGCGGCTCGAAATTGTCCAAAATCCGAAATTCTCGTCGACCGCCGGCCGAATTTTTTCGTTTACGTCTATTTTTACGCACTGCCCGACTTTCGATACTCCGAGTACCACCTGCATAATAATAATATTATGTCTATATTATACACTCGATCGTATGATGCATATAGCACATAATGTTATTATATTATTATTATTATTATTATTATTATTTCTATCGTCTATCGTGTTACTTATTATATACATATAGGTAATAATATCATCGTTAAAATTATTTTTGTGACCATCGCCGTCATAGTGTACGTCTTATGCGTAATAGCATAAACAGGTGCTCGATATAATATTATGCATTATTTTTACTCGATTGTGTATGCGTGCATTTCGTGTTTATAGATTTGGGTCTCGGGAGGTCGTATAATTTGCACGCATTACGATTTCGAAACAAAACACATCGAAATCGTTTTAAATTCTAAATTAACCTCGTTGTGAGTGCAAAAATTGTATCCGAAAATTCAGAGAAATTTTGTAAGCGCAAAATTTCATTCGAAAATAACTATGTGAAAATTATTTATTGTAACCCAATACAACGAAACATATTATATGTAATTTTCGATGACCCATTTAATATATTATATTTATTTTATCGCCAAAATATTAATAAACGTGCTTTTAAACACAAAATATTGACAACTTGAAACAGTAACGTACCTACCAACGTTATACGCCCGAAAATTACGTATCGAGTAAAAAATTATAGATATCTCCGTTTTTTGAAAAAATAATTGACAACAATTGAACGATTTATCTACAATTTTTTATTTTAGGTTTAAAGTTGTTATTATATTTGTATGTAAAAGTTCCACATAATTCAAAAAATACGTTCTGTATTTAAATATATAAATATATTGTATAATTTGTTTTATTAAAATTAAATTAATATTTATTAGTCATCTATGACATAATTAAGCACACACATATATATTATACGTTTTATTACAATTAATATAACTTTATTATGCAATAATATGCAAGCTGCATTTATATCAGCAAAATATATTTTTCAAAAATCAATATTATTAGAATTTCGTTGTATAGTTGATTTGAACTAACTTTTAGAGGGTTTCTTGTTGTTTAAAATCGTATTAAATTTGTTAACTATATACTTGCAATCAATTATTTGTTAGCACATATTATAAAACCATTATGAAAATAAATAGGTCATATTTAAATTAAAAATATCTTAATATATACTTTATTGATAAAATACCATTGTATATAGAGAGGAAACGGGTAATCGTTTATTAGTATCTTTTCTGAATGCTAAAGAATCTAGAGAAATTGTATTTTATTATTGCATTCAAACTATCAAAGTTCAATTAATATAGTAGCTATATTTATTATAAACGTACAAATAGAAAATTTTACATTATTGTTGTATTTAGGAAACTGATTAAATTATAGTATGGTCTGCAGATTTATATAAATGTATTTTTCATTAAATTATGTAGTAAACAAATAAAGTTCTTCGATATAATAATGATAAAACTTGATAAATAAAAATTTGACGTCAACAACATCAATATATAATATCATAATAAGTAATCTATTAAAAACTTAGCAATTTTCGGAGTAAGAATAATTATAAATTACGAATAATTTATAGAAATTAAAAAGTTTTAAACATTAACAAATATTATAATTTATAATCATTAAATACCTGGTTAATATACAAAAACATTATCTTTAAGTAAAAAAAAAAATAGTTTTAAAGGAAGATAGTAATTTTATTGGTTGAATAATACAATTTGCAATCGATTTAAATATTTAAATAGTGTAATCAACGTGAATTAAAAAATGTATTAATAACTTATAAATCCATCTTAAGTGTGCCTAATATTAAATAATTATAACTATTGAATGTGTTCTGTTTGTTTATGAAACACAATAAGAGTTTCAATAATGCTTATCGCATTGTTTAATGGAAATTAAATATTTTTAGCGATCTTAAAAATATAAAAATAATTCTTAATATAGTACAAGTATCTAGTAATAGTAGTTACTAATAACAATTATATCTAACATACTCCTTGATTTAAAAATATTATCATACTTAAATGAATTATAAGTGACTATCTCTTTTGTATTTGTATATTATTGTTCTAGTAGAATGTACCTATATATGTATTTGTATACAGCACCTACGTTGTACGTATACATAAGCGTCAACTTGTTACTATAAAGGCACTGGTCCAAATTCTATACAGAGGTTTATTTTTCGATTGACCATTAGTACAATGAGACTTGAAAGTGAAAGTTTAAAGTGTAATTAGCATAGTTTCAAATATAGAACAAATTTGAAGAGTATACAATTTTGTATTTTTTTAAAAATTTTATCATTCACGAGTATTTTTGTATTTTAACCTTTTAGTGAAATGTATGTGATTATTAACATATTATTTTATTTTTTTATATTTTATCATTATTTGTAATTCCTGTTACCAAAACTATTTCACTTTACATGATTTCCTTCTGCAAAGACATATTATACAATATAGGACATAAATTCAATTATTTCCATAGTAATATTGCTGTCATAAAAAAAAAAAAGTTAACCAACGGGGTAAAGAACCAATATTTTATACTATAAACAATATTTTTGAATCTGTGACGAAGTATTTTCGCTCATTACTATAAAAGTCTAGTAAATTACGACTGTTGCAATACACAACAGAACTATTTAAGACTTTGGGACACGTTGTCGTAGTGGGGGAGTGCTACACGTGGGACTATGCCAAAAACCATTTTGATCCATTTTATTATTACTAACTATTCGGTCAGTTTACTTTTTCAGTTATGGCGTGATCCAGCAAATCCGTTACAGTATTCGTCTATTTTTTTTTTCTAACCACATTAGAACATGTCCGATCCAACCTATTAAACACTTCTCGAGTTTAAGTGCTTTCGAGTTGAACCTACAAACAACGATTTTGTTCTTCTTTGATGTGTCTTGAAAAGGTTTTATTTTACAAATTATACATTAATTGCAGGACAAAACGGTTTGAGAAAAACTCAACTGGTGTTTATACTTAATATATAGGTATATAAAATAATCTGACTTTTCAGTTTGATTGAAATAATATATTGTTTAATTGAATTATTCAGGTTAAAAAAAATTAACATTATTAAACTTATCTACTTTAATATTTAAATATCTAGTCAAGTCGTTAATATTCTTTAATTTAGTAAATCGTAATCGTATGTCGTAAATTATTACAAGATTAAAATTGTTGTCGTAAAAATAAACTATACCATCTCTGTAATATTTTTCTCTTTCATCAAATATACCATTAAAGAATCATAGAATATTGTTTTAACATTTTCTCTTAATGATATAACTACTACATTCGATAAAGAGAATCAATACGTTTATCATGTTAACCGTGAAATATATAATATAATACATTACTCATTTAAGTCACATATTTAATTAAATTATAATTCTTTAATTTTACAATTTCTATAAGTGTACACAGGAGATAAAAATATATTAATATGTTCCCTATTCTTATAAACTAAGAGTCACGTACTTGCGTGAAACAGGTGGTATTTACATACGCTATTATTTGCGCAGCCCCCCACTTAATCAGAATTTCATCAAACACAATATTGTAATAATAATTAACTACTCTAAAATTTGTTTGAAGTGTAAATCATTATTTTTACGCCGTGCTCTCGTCAAAAACTAACATTTTAGAATACATATATAAAATATTGGATAATACACTGGTAAGCACTTTATTCTTTGAGAATTTTAATTTATACCATCAATCATAAAACTAAAATTGAATTAACACAAATTAGTGAGTGTTAAATTTAAAATAAATTATACTTTTTTACTAATAATTTAATCAACTTAACCAGGTGCAACTTGATAAATAATATATGAATTATAAATTAGCGTATTCGTTCTTTAAAGGGCACTAATACGATTACATATTAAAATTAGATCATTTAAGAACATTTTCATTTGGTTAATAATATCACTATTATGGTTATCGACCAAATTATAACATACAAACATAATATATCTTTCATGAACAATATACATTAAACATTTTATACCATATAGGTAATTAAATTAGGATATATTTTTGAAATTTTTTAGAAAAAAATGTTTAAACAGAGCTATTTTTTTAATATCTTTTAGGAACATTTCAAGTTTTTTTAGCCATTATACTGCAATTCATACTTAAATTTAAGTTCTTTCATTCAATATACTGTAATAATTTATAAGATTTTAAACAGTTTAATTTAAAATAAATTTATTTGTAATTAAGTATAATATACTTTTTACAAATCTATATTGGCTATTACTTACGTATTATAATTATAACTGTAAAAATACAATTATATTTAATGTATATTCATTAACTAAATTGATATAATTAAAATGTTGTTTAATAATATTTTCCTACTAAAAGTTCAATTGAGAGGTTTTAATTAAATTTAACTTTGTTAAACTTACCAGAAACGAGTAGATTAAATATATATTTAAATTGAATAAAACTAATATTTTTACACTTTTTATATACCACCTAATTATACTGTTTTACTAAATATAATTGCGCTCAATATTATTCTTAACTTCAGTATAAAGTATAGAAAAAATACGATTTGTAGTAGTATAGTACGATTTGTATAGTTACCTTACCAATAAATATAGTGTAAAAGTAATAGAATTATAAATACTCGTAGATTCTTTTTTCAAATTATATGAAAGAATTTTTTTATTTTTCGTACATTAAAACCATAAAAATTTACTTCATAAATGAGTGTCTTGTGTTTAAAAATTAATTATTGTATTTATATCAGTATAATATTAAAAACTATTTTTAGTTTTTTCCTTTAATGGTGATTTCCATGTTCCATAAAAATCTTGAAGATAAGCACACATATTACATAATATACAATACAATACAATTGTATAATAATACCAAATTTAAAAAATATAATATACCTTAAAAAAAAAAATGTAAATAAATCATTTAGAAACCACTATACAATTACAAAATTCATAGGTATTTACGAACTTTTAAGAAAAAAATGTTCAAATATTTTTAATAGATAATTTACTTTATTGCCTTATTTTTTGTAAACTAAGTACTATTGCTATTAATTATTGAAGTATAATATTTTACAATAAAACTAGGTAGGTAACAACATTATCAATATTTTTTTTTATATAATATGGTGAAAAAACATATTATATAATATGCATTTAATATTTATTCCTATCTCAATACATCATAATATTAATATTATAAGCGCATGAATAAATAAATTATTACAATACATCTATTTTCTTAGCGGTGTAAATACGAATCAACTAATTTTTATTAAATAGAAATGCCAAAACTTATTATTTTTTTTTTTTTTTAATTTTAATTAATGACATAAGGTTTATTTTACAATTTATATTTACGCAATAACACATTTTATAATTTTTACTATGGAGAAAACTAGAGAAGTATAAGCAATTTGTAATTATATAATTATATTTCTCGCTATAGTAACATAACTAATCAAATATTTACAACAAATAATATGTCAACATTTAAGAGTTTAAATTTAAATATAAAAATGTCAATTTAAAAAAATTGTTTTAAAATTGTCTATTATTAATATACAAGCAAAAACTGAGTTCTTACTTATTCTTATTATATTTTACCATAGAGTTTATTTTTAAAAATTAGGTATGATTTGCGCCTTTTATAGTTACGTGCGTAAAAAGATTCGATGCAACTTATACACCAATACATTTAATTATTTTTATGCTACATATATGTTGTTCGTTATTGATTAATAACTTTTAATCAGTACCTATGTTTTATAATGTCTTTTTCTATCAATTATTAATTTACTACTCTTTATTATATTCATCTAATTATATAAATCTCGATTGTAGATTTTCGTTTTTCTTTAAAATGCAAGTGTTACACACTTTCGTTGACCTTTTATATGTATTATATAGTATAGATATTATCATATTATTCAAGGATTTTCGACATTAAAATAAGCATGAATGCAAGACCTAAAAATGTTTGTACCTACACATATATTTTTATTCATGATATATTTTTTTTTACAATTTTTTATAAATAATTTTATATCGAAATATAATATTTTTGTAGGAAATAAAGCGTGATAAAAACAATGTACTATGTTAAGTTTCAGGTCAATTTTATGCGTGTCTGTATGCAACATATTTATTTCTGAACGAACGCAATTATTCAGTATTCTAGCTTTAAAAATGTATCATCTTGTTAAAATATTTAACACATAATATTTAAGTTTACATTTTTTTTTCAATGTTAGCTTTTGACTTGTTTCCATAATGATAGAAACTCCACTTAAAACTAAATTTGCAACGACAACAATTTTGAATCACGATATTTTCTGTAAGTAATGGTAAATTTCTCTATTAATCTTGTAAAAAAAAAAAATGCTTTTATAAATTTACTCTACAGGTAGGTCATAGAATATTAAACCTACAAGATCTGTTAAACCAATTTATACCGAGTTGCGCTCTAGATCAAAACAGATAAAAAACAAAATCTGTGTTACGGCCGGGAAATAAAATTATCTTGTTTTAAATATCGACAGTTCCATTATACTACGGTTTTATTAAAGTTGCACATTTAATGATTTAATGAATAGAAATAATATCATTATAAATAAACTGATTCGTATTTGTTTGAAATGCATTTTACAAATGTCAGTGAAACAATTTTTTTTTTTCAAATATTGTTTAATTTTATTTTTGATAAATTTCTGACTACTTTTCTTAGTGTTTTTATTAGTTTCCAAATCTACAGAATAGATTTTTAATACGTATTAATCTGAATATTTTAAACACACTTTAAAAGTTCAAGTATATAAATATGTGGTGGTCATCGACTTTCAGTTTTGATTAAGAATTGAAAGCTTCATTTCCATTATTCGTTCTCCAAACATTGTTGTCTAAAGCTGACCAAAGTGTGATTAGAAAAATAGCATCATAGTCGACATAGTTATTGACCAAATAGTTAATAAATTCATTAACTGTAGAATCCGTAGATTTTTCAGTGATTATAGTTTCAAAAACACAGTTCCCACTTCACTCAGAGGAAAAAAAGTCAATCTAAAAACGTAGTGCAACCATTTTCCATTTTTTTTCTGTAGTCTATACTATATATGGTCAGTCCTAATCCTAAAATTGTTTTCCACCACACTTGATTGAAATGAAATCAGCATATTTTAATCAAAGTGGTGTTTGGGAATTCTTTACTTGTAACTTGAAAAATTTATTTTTTAATTCAAAAAAGTTATATGTTGTGGCTTAAACATTAAATTAATTTCCAAACATTTAGTTTTAATTGTAGACTTAACAGTTCTGTACAATAATTGTTTCTTTTTATATTTCAATGAATTAAGTTTAATAAGAACATATTTGTCATTTTTAAAATACCTGCAATTATTGTAAATATTTGCAAAAAAAATTTTCTCCTGCCATAAACTAAAACTTAAAAGATACCTACCTATAACACTGACTGCCATTGGATAAGCGTTTGTCAGATAATCGATAATCGAATGCGGACTGTATAGTAATTTTATAAGCAATACTATGACCGTAATTCGTCAAATGCAACCGCAACTTGGACACAACAGATAAACCTTGCATTCAACACAGCACTTTTGATGAGCATCAAATTATCATACCCCCCATGTACATAAGTATTTACATAAAACATGTAATATATTAAAGATTTTTTTATTTTTTGTTTAAATAACATGTACAATATCGATGATCGAGCACGGATAATAAATTATTGCACGACGTGTAATACCGTAATGTATAGGTAGCGCATAAATGGTAAATCAGGAGTTATTGCAGTTCTACTGGAAGCATACTTACCAGATTAAATTTTATATTAATCGTGTGATAGTGCGCAACAAATATAATTCAATTACTACGAGTCCGCTCAGCCCGAGTAATGTGTTATACGTTTACTCGAATACCGTTGACTTCGGTGGTTTTAAGTATCTATACATATTATTATTTATTACGCTGAATCTTTTGTTAATATTAGACGTTCGATGTTTGCAGATTTATGTTTTACTCGTGCGTCGACATGCACAATTTTTGAGACACGCGATGTGTGTTTACATCATTACATCGAATATATAATGTATGAAAAAAAAACGTTTATCTCTACACACTCGTAATAATAATGCGAACGCCATAATTGGACCGCTTCTAAGGATTAAAATAGCGCAAGCGGTATAACACCGTAGTATACGCTAACACGTATGCTCATTATACTGCTCAATATAATTTCCACTTGCCATTTTTGTAATCACAGTTTAACACGAAACAAAATTTAGATAAAATGGATAATTAATAAGAAGTACCAATTAATTATTATTTAGTGTTTAGTGACGCCTTTCGTGTGTATACGGTATACCCATCTATATTTGCAGAAGTACTAAAATCAGTTTATCCACGTGTCTATCTACGTTTAAAATGTTTAAATATATACTAATAGTATTAGTATCTATAAGTTTAATAAGTATAACTTATATTTATTATTCAATATTCATATTATAATAGCAATGAAGAATTGACGGTTAGAGATTAAAAATTTGTTATTATATAAATTGTAATGGAAAATAAGTTAAATTTGAATTCAACGATAACTAGTGGCGTGGTAAAGAAGTTTTCGAGAGGCAATGGCCTTTGAATTTTTTTCAGTGGGTGTATGGAAAGTTTGGATAGTCAGTGGCTCGTGACTTATATAAGAATCTGTAATATATCAATTCGGTTGTGCCTATGTCCTATATATCATTTATAATAATTATTATTCAGCGAGTTCAAAATAATCAAGCCTGTACGTCTGAAAATTTATTAGTGTATGATACTTAAACTATTCTATGACACCAAATTGCTGAATGTTGAGATTAAAGGAGCCGGACGATTGCCGAGCATTCGACATTCGCGAACCCGTCGCACCACGAATGCCGGAAAACGTGCGTGAGTGGCTTACCGCCGGGCACCGTCCGTGCTCTTTCTCGTATCACCCCATATCCTTATACGTTTCCGTCGTCCTGTCCGATGTCTTCGACCAAGGGTATTAAGAGTTGGGATTGCAGATGCTGATCGCGTATCGAGTGCAATACGCACACGGCACACCGCAAAACCCACCTGACCATCACCACACCTAGGAAAATCCCCGACTGCGAGGGGTGGGTTTCGGTGAGGTCGCACTAGGTTCTAGCCAGCCGACCAACTACCCAAACGAATTCTGACCTACGATCCCTTGGCCGGTACCACGCCCTGCGCCTTCACTTTTTCCACCGCATCGCCCTTCGGTCCGTCGTTAGAAATGATTATAGCAGTCGTTCCATTCAAGGGATATAGTACTCGACCGACTACGTCGTCATTTCCGACGACGACGCATCTCCGTCGAGTAACAGATCCTCGCACACAGCCGACAACAAACCGTTAATGTATTCTTCAGTACCTAGTCATTGTATCATCCGTTATAGGTAGCTTTCAAGTCTTCGATTGCTTGTTTAATAACTCAGTCGACGTTGATGATTTTATCCAATTATTTAATATTTTATACAATGACGATCAATTACACGTATTGTTATCGTTAGCATACCTACCTATTACTTTTTTGTAATGTAATATAGGTAATTTAAATAATAAATTGCCATGTATAATACATATATTAAATTACGACCAATATGATCCTGGTCTAGACCATTTTTTTCTCTACATTTTAAAATGAGAGTTATTTGTAAAGTTTATTATAATATGATGACTGACGATAACAGCCGATAACCATTGGACACGAAAAGGGATAAATCGGTACAATACATTTGAAAGTAATACCATAATATCTAAAAACGGCAGGTGGACGGGTAAAATTATATTACATATATTATCACGGTAAGTAAACATACTTTAATATTTAAATTAATAAATATGCTAATATTGCTAATACACAAATACACAAAAACAAATAAAAATCGTGGGATCTCGTTGTCTCGGCTCGTTTACTACAGGTTATACTTAAGTCAGGTAAGCACTAGGTACCCGTTAAAAATTAAAGCTATGTCTGTATATTAAAATATGCTTATAGCTTATGTTTGAGTTATGTGTAAGCTATCAACGAACAGCAAAAAAAATATTTTTCTATAAGAAAATAAAAAAAATATATTCAGTCACGCTTTTTGATAATATTAGTGTATCATAATTCATAAATAGTTATAGCACCTACGTAGGTATTCATGTAAATTTATTATTAGGTAACCTATAGATTAAAAATAATTTGATTTCTTATGTTAAAAACACTTATATGGTTGTGTGAAATGGTGTTGGCAAAATGTCACGAAACTCGTCTTTGAACATAACGAGTATATATTTAAACTTTTAATAATGTTTAATATGTTAAAACATTTTATTTATTTATTATATAGTATACAATTACAGTAATTTGTATGAAATTTTAAGAACAATAATTTTAGATTTTTCCGGCCCGAAAATAATATTGCACCAATTACACTTTTATATTGAATTTTTAGAAGATCAGCCATGTCTTGATAATTTTTGTTTGGATGAAGTTCTCATATTGATAGCAAATCATATTCTATGTTTAAATTTTTTTAAATAATAACATATCGTCATGTTGGTAAATACAGGATGAATATAGTTTGTATTATTAATTCATATTATGTCAATTTGAATAAACAATACAAATCATTAATTAATGAATTTTGTCTTACAAATTATAAAGCATTTTTTTTTTACTTTTATGCATGAATTATCAAATAATAGAGTGTATTATATAAATTAAATTTCAATACTCCGGTTTATGTATAGCAAAAAAAAAAAAAAAATAATAAAATTCTGTATAAAGCCAAGATATTTAAAATATTTCTCTCTAAATTTGATTTTATTGATAAAACTTTTATAGGTGTATAATATTTTATGTCTATTCCATCCCATTTTCATTCCCAGATATGGATCTTATATGCAAATATTCAAAAATAATATTATAAGAAAGCATATAAATTAAATTAAATTAATGAAAATAATACTTCTATATTTCAGTCAAATAAAAACAGAAAATCATAGATGAGAATAAATAGTGAAGTAGTAGTGTAATATGTATACAATTAAATATATTAATATATAATACTTGGTTGATAATTATTTACAAAAAAAAATTGTTTTATGAAAGGGGGAGCTTCTCAAATAACAGAAAAAGTTTAAATATTTAGATTAATAATAATGATACTCTCGTGTCTATACTTAACTTTAAAATTCTAAAGAAATTGTATTTCTTAACATTTTGTTTTCAATTAAAAAGTCTGATTAATCATACATAAAGGATTTAAAATAAAAATAGTAACACATTTATATATCATGTATATATATTTAAATTTTAAATTAATAGATTATTCTATCAAATAAAAAAGATGTTATTGAAATTTACTTTAAAATAACAATAATAAAAGATATTTAATAGTTCAATAATAAAAATGTAATTAATAAATTTATTTAATAATCAATTTTTTTTTTGTGCTTCTTAGTTTTTTTAGGTGTTCTTTTTTCTGTCTTAATCTCTTGTTTAATACTTGCGTTATCAATTGCATTAAAATCATATTTATTTGATAGTCTTTTGGTAATTTTTGCCATTAATTCTGATCTTCTTCTTGTTGCATCTTCTATAGTATCAACTGGAAGTAAGGTATTGTTACTTAATTTGTCTTTTTTAATTCGATTACACATAATGAATGTTCCTGTTAAAGGAACCACATCTGAAAAACAAGATAAAATTTTAAATTTAATAAAATAAATTTAATTGTATAATTGGATATTTAGCATGTGATATAATTTCAACTACAATGATAATAAAAAACAATTGTTTATCATCATTAAATCAAATTCTTCACATAAATATTTTACTTACTCAAGGATAAATTGCTTGTATTTTCACTAGGAGTCACAATAGTAATATTAGTTCCTTCTTGACTTCTATAAGGTATCAAATCAACTTTGTCGGACATTGTGTTTTTAATTTCCAATTTTCTAATTTCATTAAAACTAATTGATTGCGATTGTAAATTGTTAATATCTACCTATAAAATAACACCAATAATAGTTAGTTTGGGACTTATAGCATTTGTAATTGTCAAAATAAGCACTTAAATACTGCATTATAAACACTCAAGTAAGTGTTTAAAACTATTTAAATAAGCAAAAAAAAAGCTCCACAAAAATAATAAAAACAATTTTTTTTTGTGACATGATTTAAAAACATGAAAAAATATAATTTTTATTAACTTCAAATAATTATTTTTTAGTACTTATAAACATATTAATTTAAGTTACACTTCTTATAGATTTCCTAAAAAATAAATTTCAATTTATATGAGAATAACAAAAGAAAAATTAATAATTTAAAAATAAAAAATTTATTTTAAAATATTTCTACTTTCTTTATAGCGTTGAATAATCAAAAGTTTTCTTGAGTTAAATTAAAAAAAAATATTTTTAGTCTTAATTTTACTATAAAAAATTTTACTAAATTCTAGATTTTCATCAATATGGCCCATGTTATAATTAAACAGAAGTATGCAAAAAAGTAAAAATTATTAGAAAAACCAGAAATAGATATGATGAAGTGTTTTAAGGTTTAGTACCCATTGACTATTTTTTAGTTAATATTACTTAGTAAATATGAACAAGATAAAAACTATGATTTTAAATATTTATAATAAATAAAAATAACATAAATTAAAAGTTTAAAAGTTTTGTCTAAAGATTATTCCAGCACTTTCATTCATACATTTTGTTTTAAAATTGAGATACAAAATAAATCTAAGATTGTAAAATGTATAATGTTCACTTACATCATCAGGACATTGCAATGTCCAAACTTCATAATCATCAGTTAGATTTTCAGAAAACAAAACTCCATCATCTCTATTCAATTTAGATGTATCTAATCTTATAAACTGTAAAAAAAAGGTATAAGTAAATAAAAATAATATTATTATTGACACTTAATAATTATTAATATATTATTATGATATCAAATGATTTTATACTTTTAGAATGCAAGTTTAAATATAAGTAACTATTACTTATAATTTTTGTATACCAAACTTATCCACATTTTTACTAATAAATATTTATTTATTTAATCATGATCTTGGAAATTTAAGTATACTAATAAGTTGACTTAGTTTGAAAGACTAATACGATTCACAAAACATGCTCATCTCAATTTTTTTCTTTAAAAATGAATTTATTCAAATTTGTATTCATGGAATTTTAAAATTTGCTTAAATACTTATCATATTTTAAAATTTTTGAGATTTATCAACTACCTACATACAAAGTATTTTGTGGTGATACAAACTTCTGATTTTAAAATGAGAACATTCTCTTATTTAACTGTAAATTATTTAATGAATATTGAAAATGTTGATATGCTCAATTCAAAATTCAAATGAATGGTTTTCCTGTAAATAAAATGTTTAAAAGCATTAAGGATAATAATTCTTAAAAATGGTTTTATAAAAACATGATATATAGGTATTGGTTCTAGTATTTATTATACTTAGGCCATTTATACAAATCATGAACGTTTATAAATTATGTAATATAATTATTATGCTAATCAATATTAAAAAAACTTTCAATATTTTTTAAGCCTAAAATCTAAATCCATGTCTTAGGTATATACATGTATATTCTCTACCATAATTTGTACCTGATCTACAGTTATTTTTACTTATTATACTTAGTCAAGACTAGTCAAGATTTTTAAAAGATGTTTAATAAAGGTAGCTCAATCTAAGATTACTTACTTATTATGAACCAATTACAATTGATTAATAAATTGCATTAATTTTTATGGATAAATAAATAAGTATGTTTTGTTTCTGGTACGTTAATCTTCCTAGATTCTCTATAGTGATTCAAATTGTTTTAATATAAAATATGATAACCAGGTTTATTTTACTACATCCAAAATTTTTGATCGACACGTTTCAATAAGTCACTGAACACAGTCCGTATACCTTACCTATCTACTACTTACAGATCCTGTTTAAAGCTGATCATTGGACAACTAAGTGAAAAAACATAAATTCAAAACTTGCCTCGACAGGATTGTTGGTGGGAGGCCCGATGAGAGGTTGATAATCATCCAAGTCAAAATCGTCAGTCACTTTTTTGATACCGTACGCCTCAGACGTGGTCATCGAAAGTACACTACACGTATCATCTGGCTTAAACTTCTTTCGTTTAGTTTTGGTCTCGGCGGATGACGGAGCTTTGCGTTTGAGACTGTGCACCTTGATCTTGGACATCGAGCTTATGACAGAAACGTCGTCCATCGTCACAGTGGCGTGAAACGTTAATAAAACACCAACAAACGGTATTCGTGAGACGGTGTCAAGCGAAATGTGATTGACGACTCAATACTCTCGTTTCTCGAATCCTAAACACGTGACAAAGATTCATTTAAAAAAAAACATTACAACGTGCCGAGTATCATGGACAATGCATTGTCGACTGATAACGGACTACGAAAAAGACGTGATAACCGTGTAGATCTATGGTGATAACTGGTTCGTGTACGCCCACAGATATATACTAATATAGTATTAGTATATATCTGTGTGTACGCCACGACGTTTATATTACGTTGATAAGACTCCGCGGGAACAGCTGCTGCATCGCGACGGTCGATAGTTTTTCCGTTACGAAATCCCCACCTGAAAAATACCGGTGTTGCTTGTGGAGCGGAGGTGCAACGGGTGTTCTCCCAACGTCTATGTTCGGCCGCCGAGAGTGCGCACGAAAAAAGAAAATTTCCAAAATCCAAATCATACCCCTCACTTTTAACGCTGCCGAGCGACTGAAATCGCGCAAACGGAGAACGGCCCACGCGTTCACAACGCGCTCCTCTGTTTATCAGTTATTAATTAACTTTTATTATTCGTTTTACTGTTACTGTTATTTTTGTTAATATTTCGTTTTTCGTTTTTCTGCGACGGTGATACGCATAAACAATTCAACACTATTCCGATACTGGCGCTGATAATTTTGACACGTCGTGTGCACCGTTTTTTTAACAACACGCAAGGTTGACATAAAAAATTTAATCTTGCCCAACTACGGTCCTCTGTTTGCTCTCCGCCATTCGAGTTCCGAACCAGTGTCTTAATTTGCACGTAATCGCCGTAGGTCAATTGCGATTTTAACCCCGTCGGCAATCACAGAACACACCGTCGATCCATAATAAGTAAGTATAAATATTATTTCGTTACGTTTTGGCGGCAAAACTGGGGAGCGGGAACGTGTTTATTAACCGACGTACGTACCCACTTCCCAATGAGTTTGCTATGAAAGCGGGAAACTGGCGTGCGACTTTTTTCTAGAATTCATAACTATAATACATTAGTTACTTAAAACCAATTTGCTTGTTAATTGTCTCTGTTATTAATTAAAACCAGACCGGTCAATTAACAGTGTCTGTTAAACAGGCGTTTACTGTTGAATGATACATGATCTCGATCGTTTTGATGTTCCATAATGTTTTTAAGCAAACTTGTTTAAGCAAGAGCACCTAACCTAACCTGGTTCAAACAGAGTTTTAAGATACTTTGTGTATTAAGATAAGCATAAATAAAAATATTAGTTTGTTTTACATTTAATCAAATTACAAAGATAATCAAGCGCATGGATATAATAAATAAATTAACGATGACACACATAAAGGTCTTGTTTTGTAGATTACATATTAAATTTAGCGATATAAGTAGGTTACATACTAAATGAATACCAAATATTTATTTTTAATACCAAATACTCAAAAATTGAGTATAAGATTTTATGCTTATTCTTAAATGCTGATGAATCAACTGACCAAGTTTTTATTCTAGTACCTTTTGATTTTTATTGTTATGTATTATTTTCTAATAATTTTTATTTTACATTTAATGATATAATCTTGGTTATCTTCATACTCGCTATGGCTGAAGTTTTTTAAACTTATAAACTTGAAGAACATAATATCTAATTATAATGCTTGTCTTATTAATTATTAGTAATTAAAAAATTATGTATAAACATCTAGTAAAAGTACTTCTTGATACTTGAATCTTTGTTTGTATATTTAAACTCTGTTCCAAATAAGAAGACACCAGTTTGGCGCATACAAATGAATTTTAGAGCGACATTTGAGCCCCTCCCCCTTCTCAAGCAGTTTACTCTAAGTGTTTTGTGATTGGTCGCCTCAGGTTGACTGCAGTCAATGCCATCAGTTAGTTGTAGTTGTCGCCAGAAAAAAATGTTCTACTGGAATGAACGGTAACAGAGATAGTTTTTGGTGGGGAGATATTTTTTAGTTTCAATCGATTTTTGTCTGCAACCTGATGTCTTCTTATTTAAAACAGAGAACACATAAAAAAAAGCATCAAGTTTGTTTTTCTAAGAATAGATAGATTCTATCATTATTCTTAAGCTGGTGATTTAAAAAATCTTAAAATATATTCAAAAAATGAAATAATTTTATAAATTAAGAAATACTCATTATACTTTTGACCTGAGTCAAAAGTCCATGTCATAAAAAGCATTTTTACAATTTTACCAGCAGGTTGCCATATTTTTTAATAGTTGGACACCTATATAAAACATATTAAAAAATCAAGAATATAGCTTTTATCAAAATGAATTATCTGTAATTTAAAATAAACAATTTGTGTACCTACAATATATGTTACTTAATAATATTTATAAAAATGTATTGTTGTATAATTTTGATTTTTAACTTTTTTTACTATTAGAATGGCTGGTAAAAAAAAGGGACCGACAAAAGCAGTAGCTAAAAATTCAACAAAAACCATTGCTGAACAGGCTGATGTTTCAAATAATGCAACTGAACTAAAAGAGTGTGTATAATTATTTTGTGTATATTATTGTAGTTATTTAATTTTGTCTTTAAAACATAAATACTTTTAAGGTGCCTACTTGTTTATATTTATTTTAATAGACAGTTATATATTGGAATGTAGTACATTTTCCCCTATGTTAAACAGTGTTTAAGTTATTTTCTCTTATTACCTATATTATATTAATTAAGTGAAATATTTTGTTTTATTTTTCTTACCTAGATAGTTTTAATAAATTAGTATGATCCAGTTGATTATTATTCAGCAATGTGTATTACTTGTACTTAAATTACAATATAAATAATATTGTTTTTCCTTTTGTGTTTTTAAAATATTTGAAATTATTTTTGCAGAGAACCGATCAAAGTAAATGGTGTAACTGGTTTAGAAGAACTTGCAGAACCAGATGTAATATCAAAAACCAATAAGTGAGGAATATTTAATTTTGTTTTAATTTTTATTAATGTTTCTTGAAATCTTTGTTTATAGTAAGACAATACCTAAAATAAGTACAAGCGGCGTTGCCCGTAAAAAGACTATTAAAGTTGAAGTTACTGATTATAACCTAGTTACAGTAAAATCAAAACGAAATAATCAATCAAACGGAGATGAAAAACAGTCTACTAGTAAGTAATTTTATTACTAACAAGTCTTTTTATATATACAGATAATAAATTTCAATGAATACTGAATAGTATTATAATATAATGTTTGTATGTTAGGCGCCAATCCTAAAAAATCTATTTCAACTAATGGTACTACTGCTCGAACCAAACGTAAACAAGATTCAGAAAACCAGTCACAGTCTACAAGTTCTAAAAGTGTGTATAATTTTTTAATTTAGTAAATTCATATTTTATAAATGTATTTAATTAAATAGGATCGAAAAGAAAATCGCTTGAAGAACAAGCAACTGAAGTGAAGAGAAAAAAGACTGAAAAAACATCAGATAAAATTGGTAAACTGAATTTATAAACTTTGTGACTTTTATATAGTCTAACTGTATATTTTTTTCTAGCCATTGATAACCGAATTCAAACACCTGGTATTATGATGATCAAAGGACGAGATATTGTGATTGCTGGATTATTTGGCTTAGGTCCTGATCGCGAACAGCTCACAAATCTTACTGAATTAAAGAATTACAAATTTAAACTTATTGCTGCTGGAAGTATGCATGTCTTGGGTGTCACTGAAGACGGAAAAGTAATTAACCATTATTTAGTAACTCTTGTAATTTAATTAATCAAATTATTTTTAAATTAAAGCTCATGTCATGGGGTTGTAATGATGAAGGTGCGTTGGGTCGAGATACTTCAGTTGAAGACAGTGAAACTAGACCTGGAGTTGTAGAGATTCCTGAAGAAGATGCAGAAATTTATAGTATATCTGCTGGTGGTTCTCATTCTGCAATACTTCTTAGCAATGGCAATGTATACAGTTGGGGCACATTTAGAGTAAGTTAAATAGGATTTATAACAGAATATTTATTAATTTAATACAATGGATTGTAGGACAAAAATGGAGATATGGGATTTCATCCAAACGGAGAAAAACAATTGAAGCCTAAATTAATCATGAGCTATGTGAAAAAAATTGCATCTGGTATAAATCATCTAGTCATGTTGTCTAAAAACAAAGTTTACACAATGGGATGTGGAGATGAAGGACAACTCGGTAGAATATGCCAAAGGCATTCCAACAGAGATTCACGTGTTGGAAAACGTAAATATTATAAAAAAAAAAAGAACTTTTTTTAAAGAATATTCTATTCTATATATATATTTAATGCTTAATGTGTTAATTTATATTTTTTTTGTTTTATAGAGCTACTGTTGAATCCTCAATTGTTAAATTTACGTAAAAAAGTTGATGATATCTGGGCTAATTATGATACTACATTTTTACGTTTATCAGATTCTTCAATTTACTCTTTTGGTCTGAATGCTCATGGCCAATTGGGTGTTGAAAATGATGATAAATGTGTGTACTTTCCACAAATGTCAGAGTCTTTAAGTCGTCTCAAAATTAAGTCCATATCAGCTGGAACACAGCATGTTACTTTACTAGATGAACAAGGTTTGTCTATTACATAAATAATTTATATTTTTAATTGGTGCTGATTTCTAATTTGCAATGAAGCTAATTTATAAATGTGAGTGATAAGTTTATTTCATGTGCACACTGATTTGGTTTATTGCATATTTTTCTGATAAAATATAAACTCTAAGAAGTGGTTACACCATCACTTCAAAAAATGTATTAATAATTTAAAAATAATATTTTTATTCAATAAGATAAAAGTTGATAGTACCTACATATTTTGTTATTTTTTTTTCTTTTAAAAAATGTTATTTTACAACTGCATAATATGATTTTTTTTTAATAGTATCTGTTCCTAGCCCACAAAATAAAATATAAAATAATACTACTTAATATGCTATGTGGAGTTTGTGTAGTTGTTAGATTTGATAGATTTTAATTCAGGATTCTCAAAAAATTCAAAATAATAAATTTATTTTAGTAAAAATTGGAAGGCAGGGTTAAGCACAATGTTAATGGTCAAATCACTGACATGTGATGCCCTAAGAGATTTTACCTAACCTAACTTCCCGGGTTTAAAAAAAAGACATGAACAATTTAAATCTATTTCCAGGACTAGAAAAGTTATTTCTTTTCAAAAAAATCACTTAACAAGTCGAATAATTATTTAACATGTCTTATTTATGTATATAATTTTATGGATCACTTATATCTGCCTTAATATATATTCTACCTTGAGTTATTTTCTAAATAATTGTGGTTAATTTTTATTATAAATATTATTCATTATCATTTTATAGGTGCCGTTTATGTATTAGGCGATTATAAGGATGGCCGTTTGGGAATGGATATAGCAGAAAATCAAAAAGTTCCCAAAGTATTATCATCATTGCCACAAATTAAACTCGCAACTTGTGGTTCAGATAACAGTTTTGTTGTTACTGAAAATAGTAAGAATAATCGATTAAACCATAATCAAACAAATAATTTTGTTCTCAGAGTTCATGAGCCATTATTAATTTTTTCAGATAAATTGATGGCTTGGGGTATTGGTTTTGAAGAAAAGGATGACGCTGATGTTATTTATTATATACCTACGGATATTGATGCAGCCAACAAATTAGAACAGAAAACAATAGTTCAAGCAACATCTTCAGATTCAGCTGTATTTTTGCTATTACAAGAATAACATGTCAACATTTAATATTTTTATGATTATTTTTTTCTTGATAACTTATGTTTTTGTTCTTAGTTTGAAAATTTTCTTTGATATCCGTTCTTTTATATCAATTTTTACTTATTTTGAAACGCTAACTTGAACAAAAACATTTATTCATTCCTTAACAGATTTTTTTTTTTGACAGGATAAACTTAAAATACATTTATTCAATGTTTTATTTTTTTACCATAGAACTATTAACAATTATACACATGTATTGTATACATGAAACACATTCAGTTTGTCTATGATTACGTTTCAAATTAATTTGAAATATGATATTTTTACTTATTTCTTTTAATTCAATTTTTATTATTATTTATTTTTTTTTTTAATTTTACTTTATTATTAATTTATTACAATTTTGACATAAACATAATGGTGGAATTAATTCAATAACCTATGTCAATGTTTTTTTCTTTTTCGTTTAATTACAATTTTTCTGTACAATATTGTTCTTTTTTTTTTAAACTTCGTCTGGTTTTTTATCAATTAGGCTTAATCTAATGATGAAATCACATAAACGTATTTGTACTTGAATGCGGCTAGCATCATCTGTGATATCGAATCCTGGTACACCAGCCATGTGTAATGTATTCTGTTGTTCTCGTCGCTGTCAACAAAATAATGTTTTCATTACTCAAAATACAATTATATTATTCAATAATTTTCTATATAACACATACATATTTCTAACACGAGATGGGAAACTTTTAAATAAATTTTATTTTAAAATACAAAAAAAATACATAACTAAAATTTGTACATATTAAATGTCATTAAGTATTGATTTTAGAAGTAAAAACCCTAACTGTGATTAATAAGATTCTGACAATTATTTAAATTTGGTGGTCATTCGAAGGAGGCATTAGGTTGCACTTGGCCACAAATACTGTCGTACACAACAAAATAGTAACTAATCTATTTAGTAGCCCTACCCTAAACGTTGTGTATATCGTTCGTCTGGATTTATGGTTGTTGCTTGTGCAATTGATCATATAAATTAATCAATGTTTCTGGCGACATTACCTTTTCGTCGAGTTCTGTCACTATCTTCTTATCGAATTCTCGCAAGTTCTTTCTGTGCTCAGCTTGAAGTCTCAGCCTCGTCTCGGTCTTGCCCGGTTCAGCCAGATCTGACTTCAACAGTTTTTGTATGCCGACTTAAACAGAACTGTCTTACAAAAAATCCACTAAGGATTACGTTGTGGGACGCGATCGATTGCCGAGGAGGTGTACGCGGTACTGTGCGCCTCTGACAATGCCATCACATACTTACCCGAATGTTTGTTGATCATTTCTAAGCGTTTTTGAAACATTTGTTTCTCGGTCACGTGCTGAATGTCAGTCAGCTCCTTGACGATCGAATACAGCGTCTTGTCCAACAGACATTCGGTGAGTTCGCACAGGAGTTCGTTAGGTATGCGCTGCTGGTACTTCCTGGAACGAGAACGTCGGTTCAGTGTTGCCGAACGCCAACAGCGATCGCAATCGATTTACCTGGGTAACTCTTTGACCATTTTCTGTAACTGTTCGTTGAGGAAATAGAGCCTGGACTGGGTCTCATTTTGGTTGTCCGACGTCGTCATGGCAGAGGCCACCGGCCGAGTTTCCGTCGGAAACGGCTGGCAATGAATAATATTATTGTCCGATCCGAATTCCGACAGTTCAACGCGAACGTTCGAGCGATTCGACGGCCATCGTCGCAGGACGCAGACGACGATGTTTATTATTTTATTTATTTTGATGATAAGCCATTATCACAAAATGTAGTTTTTTTGTTATTGTTGTTGTTGTTGTTACCGCTGCTGATAGTAATAATCCTGATTAACCGGTGCAACGATATGGGAGAACAGCAACACCGGGCGACTATCGGTACCAGGGGCCCATGAAATGTTTGCCGGGCGGCCGAGACTCGACGGTGAACGCGAGTCGTGTCCGCGGCGAACGCGTTTACATTTCATGAGTCCCTGATGACCGTTTGAAGAAGTCTGTGCAATAACAAGACAAGTCCATTTTCCATTTTTTCATTACTCGGTTGTTACTCGATCAGCGCACCGTTTGTTTTCTCTCTCTGGCCCACGCGTAACACGGACAAAACGCATTTAGTATTTACGCATAATCATTTTTTGACGTTTTTGAGTAATTTTAGAGTAAAACCACCTGTAACAAAAATTATTGGGAATAATATTTTTGAGGGTACGACTAACCGATTTGTCTAAATATTGTTTCAAAACAGTCTTAAACATCATTTAAATTTATAATTTCTATAATTTTTATTTTTTTTATTTCTAAAACTGGATTATTAGTCAAATAATAATGAACTATAAAACCGACAAGTTAAACCCTCAAAAACATTGTCTTCTATAATTTTTGTAATATGTGTTTTGATTCTATGATTATTGATTACTCGTAAGTCATAAGTCATAAAAAAAATAAAAATGATTTTGCCTAAATACGTTTAGTCTACATTACACGTGGTCCAGAGAGAGAAAACAAACTGTGCGCTGACACCCTTTTTAATATTATACAATATTATAATAAGGCCTGGTGTGGCGCGGTGGTTGGTCTGAGTCACTAATGTGTTCTGAGGTCAGGCATCGGCCGGCGTCGCTAGCTCTCGGATGGGTGACCACCCGAGTTCTTAGTGACGAATCTATGGCGCACACACATGCACACACGTGTTTCCAACCGTAGTAATCAAACTTTACAAACAAACCTTACACAGAATAACCTACCGTTCCTATCCACAGGCCGCAGCTAATGGCCGTAATTGCCGGGCTTAAATAAGATCAGTAAAATACTGAGTTTCACGAAATCAAAATTTCATATAGTAGTGCAATTTTTTTATTATTTCGGTTTTTATGACGTCATAGTTTCGTAAACTTTAAATGGAAGTTTTATTAAATATGCAAAAACTTATGATATTATATTTATATATTATTAATTATAATAATCTACACAAATATTCATTATCTATATTTATAAATTGGTTTTATAAATAATTTTATAACATAAGATTTATACTATTAAGTATAATATTCATAATATTTATTATAATATTATTTATAGTTTATAATTTATAACATCAGAATTTTGTGTTTTATTATTATTTCAATCGTATCTAGTTATTTATCAAAGGTTTTACCAAGTAAATAAATTTAAATAGTCACTGAAAACGTGTACTAGTGTGGTATTTTTGTTTTATTTGTTTCAATATTTTCAAAATAGACATATTCTTCGATAAAAGTAAATAGTCATCATAAATTATCATTTATCAGTATTCATTAGCATTTAGTACACTACAGTCACTACACGGATTAGCGTTTTTTTTTAATAACACAGGAACAGAACCCAAGTAAATACAATTTCAATAATCTACAAAATATTAAGTTTTTAATTTTTATATAAATTATGATTTATGAACTAGTATCATTTTTTTAAAATTAGTAATAATGTCGAAAAGAGATCGAGATTTTTATACTAAATTAGTAGAAACAGTTGAGGCCGTTGAGGGATATACCTGTTCGTATGATTATAAATGTTACATACAAAGTCCGGAATTGTACATTTCGCAATTTGTACAGTGATTTTTGTACACATTGCGAAGTGTACAATGTTGCTGTACAAAGTAACTAGATTGTACAAGTTGCGTTATACAATTCGCGATGTGTACAATAATCACTGTACAAATTGCGAAATGTACAATTCCGGACTTTGTATGTAACATAAACACATTACACAAGGATTATATTAACAGAGATAAGGTCTAACTTGCCTCAGAAAGTCTTATAAATGCACAACAATGGAGTGATGAGCGGGTGACTAGGGCGGCTTAGCCCTCCCATTGCTCTTAGATGAAAAATAATTGATGTCGGGATTTTGTGTTTGAGATAAACCTGATCATCTTTATATATAATCTCAATACACGATACAATTATTAAGTTTGAAAATCTTTGTTATTCGGCGTAATCACAGACTGTATGCAACAGTGGCTTTTCCAATTGGTTTTGTATTTTCGAACACGTTTTTATCATCTATGTAACCATATTCCAAAGTATAACACAAGCGCCAAAAGCTAACCAAATATTTATTTGTGTCCGTCATCATATGATTGATATTGTTAAAAATAATAAAAATAACACAAGAACCAATATATTATTATTTATTACTCATTTTACATCGCAGTGCCCGTATTTATTTTATCTTATCAGAAAATAGAAATTATTCGTAATTCCGAATTCGTATAATTGTATCTGTATCGTTCATTCGGTTCATTCATTAATTCGTTCTCGTGTATTGATTGTATTGTGTTATGTCCAATAGTTAAATAGTTTTACTTTTCGTATAAAATATATTTAGGCATTCGTGTAACAGGTGATCTACTACTTCTTTTTAGGCGTTTCAAATGATCTATCGTGTTATTCCTACATCGAGATAGAGCTATACTTATTTCAATGATTGAAATAGAAATACTTCCGGGAACAGTAATCATGTCAGATGAATGGAAACACTATATTTTACAAAATAAAGAATATAATCACTTGACTGTAAACCATTCTAAAAATGTTGTCGAATCGCTAACAGGAGCCAACACCCAAACGATAAAATGCATATGGTCACGAATTAAAATGAAAATATTCAAAAAATGCATAACACTACATCGGAACTTTATAATCGTTATCTGATTGAAGCGTGGTGGAGGTCAGTTAATCCTCGACATACTTATTTTAAATTTTTTAATTATATTAAAAATATTTACTGAACTTGAAATTTTTATTACACTTGGCTGCTTTTTTAAAAATTTTAATTGATAGGTACTATAAATGTTTACTGTACTCGAAATATGACGTAATAAAAAATTTAATTTGTTTTTGAACTATTAAAAAAATATATATTTTTAATTTGTACGTAGATCATCTGCTACACGAATGTCACGAATACCATCTATATTTGATACGGAGAAACGTGAGGTTTCTAACATTTTCAAATCCAAAAAATCCAAGTCCAACACCGTGCCAAATACACTCGAAAAAAACGATCGAAATAATATTGACGATCCTATACACCGTTAAATGCATCAATTAATAACGATTAACGACAATGTTTTGATTTCGGTGATACTGCGGATAATCGTAATGCTGTACGTCGTACGTGTGACGTCACTTGTCCGGGAGACGCATTCATTGACAATTTGAGCGATATATTAGACAATAATAAAGGTAAATATTAATTTAAATATTAAATTTTAATGCAAATCCACAGTAATAATAACAACAATTATTATTTAATCGACATTCGACACGCCGAGCGCCGAATTTATCGCTGTTCAAGGCGTTCGTTTAATTCGAATATTTCGAATAATTCGTATTGTGGCGTTCGGCGGTCAGCGTACTTACAGCGCCCCGCGTGGCAGACATTCGAAACTCGGAAACCGGTTGATCAGCAACTCGCTCTATGGGTGTGGAGAAGAACCGAAACTGTTCTCGTCGAGAGATCGGTCCGTTCGGGGGACCGACGACCCGCACTGATTATTGTCGTGATTTGAATATCACGTGATGTCACATTAATTTACGAGATTAATTACGTCGGAATGTCATTATGTCAACGGGTTCGACCGTGCGTGACCCGACGTGAACACTGTGCGTGAACCGACGTCGCGGAAACCGCGTCGAGTGTACCAGGGGCCCAGGACCATCGAACCTTTGATGAGCTCGTTGCCGACGGACCGACGGGCGCCCGCTCGCGGTCTTCGGCGGCAACGCCGTAGCTGTTCGTCGCATGCACTCCTGATGTGAGTTTCCAATCTTTTACGTGAAATAGTCACCGTCTGCAACTCCTTAACACACAAACGTGTTTTTATTTATTTATTATTTTTTTTTTTTTTTTTGTGTCCGTCCATATAATTTTGGAGCTTAATGGTTAACGCTATTTTAACTGGATGCATCAAAAAGTTTTTGTATAAAAAATGGATCCAGTCGGTCCTTGGGAATTTCGTAGGGTTAAAAATAAAAAATTTCCAATGTACTCGATAATCGAGAATTATAATATACGCATATATATGCAAACCGAGTTTTTGAAAAAAAAATCGATTTTGCTTTTAAAAACGAATAACTGTGTGTAGGTACTTGACATTTTCACCAAATGTTTATATTAGAATTTTCTGCATACTTAGTATTCAAAATTTCAAAATATTATTTTAAGCTATTTATAGACATTTGAAATTTTGAAATTTTTATATTTTGACCTTTGTCTTTCAACTTTGAGGGTTGTTTTAAATATCAAATTGGACCGAGCTTATACTTTTAGAGGCGTTAAAATTTTCATTATTTGTCATTAAACAAAAAATAAAAAAAAAATGGAAATTTTTACACGAATCTAGTTTTTGATAAAATCGCAATTGTTTTTTATTACATAATGAACTTTTCAAAATATTTGATTCTTTTTTGTATTATTTATACTATTTATAGATATTTGAAATTTTCCACTTTTTTTTTTTGTTCATAATTGTATAAAAAAATGTTTACTGTCAAAAAAAGGTTGAAAATTTAATACGAGATTTTTCCTAAGTTTCCCATTTATCAGTTAAAAAAAAATTAAAGATTTACTGTCACCGTATTTAAATTCAAAATTTTCAAAAAATTTGTAATATCTTCAAAATTGTCCATTTATTTTGTTATATGAAATCTATAACAGTTTTTAATATTCATACTTACCGTTTGAAAATATGATAAAAAGTTTTTTTAAATTTTTTTCATATTGTATTAAAAAAAATTCTACCGGAAAATCAAATTAATTTTTTATGAGCATTTGAAGTATTTATTATAGTTAATCTTTAAAACATTGCAAATTTTTTCGTCATTTTGGTGTAATTTGAAAACAAATAACCGCAGATAGGTACTTGAAATTTTCACAAAATTTTTATATGATTATCTTCATACATTACATAATTTTTAAAATATTTTAACTTTTTTTAAGCTATTTACATCCTTGAGAAATTTTTAATGATTTTTGGTTGTTTTTTTTCTATAAATATTGATCAAAAATTATTTATTAGGTAATAAGTTTTGATAATTTAATATTCACAAGTTGTTTTTATATTTATAAAAAAAAATGTTCTCATGCATATATATATAGCTTAAAAAATTTTGTCATGTATAGAAATTAGAAGATGATGTATTATATAAACGTTTTGTGAACGTTTCAAGTACCTACGGTTATTTATTTTTGAATCATTGAATTATAATAATATAACAAGAATGGTTTAAAGAAAATAATTATTTTACAGATGAATATGTTGTAATGATTTTAAATTTAAACGCTCCTAAAAAATTAATTTGGTTGTCCGTTAGAATTTTTTTATTTTATAATTTGAAATACTTATAAAGAATCTTTTATTATATATTTAAATCTTAAATTTAAAAATAAGTATCTTAAAAATGTCAAACCAAAAATAGTTTTAAAATGCTTAAGGTCTTATGAGTTTTATCGAAATATCAAATTTAAATGTTTATATAAATGCTTTGTGGACATACATTTATTTTTATTTTTATTTTTTATTAATAGTAACTTATAAAGAACGTTGTATTAAATTTTCAGTTTTTTTTTTTTTTATCGAAAGAAATTTTTTTGTTGATAATTAAAAAAAATGTTCATTGTAATTTGTAATATCTTAATCTCTGTTCTATGACCGTTGCCGGTCAACTGTTCAAATTTGTGCGGCATTCATATTTTTTTTATTAAATATCGTTTATTATCTATCACTTTTCCCGATTTTCGGGAAAACTCTTAGTCTTGGAGGAGTCGGAAACGGAAGTTGTAGATTTTATTTTTTTTTTCAAGAGTTGTCACAAAGAACGCAGACTTCTACACTCATGATTATGAACTAAAATATCATGTGCTTTTCGTGTTCAGGTAAGCATTCTGCTTAACATGAATATTATTAAATACGTAATTTAATTTTGTCATCACGCTGTTCACTGTTTAGTGTTTATTATTAATAAAAATTTGTATTCTTTAGTTACCAACCCCCGTTCAGTGGATGGTCGCGTTTTGAATTATCTAAATGCTAACATTTGCCTAGTTAATATAATTACTAATTAGCACCTTATGCAGTTCCTGTTAGTTGAATAATTTAATTATTAACGGTTGTCCTGTGCTGCTTAGTTCCATATCCTTTCAGCTCTGAAACATAGAAATAATTGGGATTCTGAAAAGCCATACAGTACACCGTTTGCAATAGTAAACTAACAGATATTTGATTTGAGAGATTGTTCACAGATATACAATTGGGTAGGTAATTTAATGTGATTTTAATATATGTTTGTTTTTATAAAAAAGTTTTATCATGTTCTTATTATACACCTAGAAATATAATTGTTGAAAATGACTAACTGATATAGGTATATACATTAACATTATAGATTGGTTTTGTTTTCATATTCTGTAATTGAAAACCGTAGGCAACCAGAAATTTCATTGTATTATATTTTTGCTAATATTTTTAATTTTTTTTTTTTTAGATCTGATTTTCATCATGTGCAAGTTTTGTGTGATTTGTGGTCGAGTGGATCATAATTGTAGAATCATCATTCACAGGTTCTCTCAAATATTTTTATTATATTATGTATGTTTCTAATAAGTATATTATTTGCATATAGATTTCCTACAGATCTTAAACGTAAGCAATTATGGATTGAATATGTTAAGAAATTTGGAGTAAATCCAAAATCTCTGAGTCTCACTGCAAGGCTGTGTATGAGGCATTTTAATGCTGACACCGACTACACAACTAATTTCAATAATAAGCGTTTGAAAATCAATGCTGTGCCATCTATGGTGAGTGCTATTCTTGAGATAAACATTTTAGAAATATTCTTTGAGTTTTCTAATGTTTCTATATTATGAATTTCATTCTCATATTATTTCTTTGTTGTCTATCTTTTTGTCATGGTCAGTGGCGTGTTTAGAAGTATTTTGGCACCCATGTTCCACACAGCCCAAAAAACATTTTATTACTATACCAACATAATATTATAATAATTTTTCTATTTTGTATTTTAATTTTAAATTAAATGGGTAGTCTTCATAGATAATTGTATTTTACTAAAGTTTTAATAGAAAATTGTAAAAAAAAGTATGAAGTTATTTGCTGAATAAATATAAATATGTTATTATAATAAAATAATATTAAAAGACTACTATCTTTATAAGGATCTAATAAAATGTTTAATTAAAGGAATAATATAAAACTAAAACAAAAAAAATTGTGGTAGTTCAAGAATATTTATTGAATACCAATTTTTGTTACCCAGAAGCAAATAATTGTAGGTACTTAACATTTGTTTGACATTTTTTCTTTAAAATAATAAAATAATAATGTTAGCAATAAGAAATAAAAATCTAATATCTAAGTAAAGTAAAGTAATATTTGAGTGGAGCTTGTCATCAAAAAATTATAAAAAAATAGGTAGAGTAATTTATAACATAATAATAATAAAATAATGTATAAAAAAAATATTAATATTTTTCATTAAATGTAAAAAGTGTACCAAATATTTTTTAAGAATCTTGCATTACATAATATTTATAATGTTTTTAATTTTATTTAAATATGTTTTGTTCATAGAATTTAACAAAAGTTAATGAAGATATTTTGAAAATAAAAAAAGTTAATTTAATGTGAGTATATCATTATTTCTAAAATAATATAAAATAATTTCACATTGGTTATTTTGATAACATTATAACTTAAAAAATAAAATATATTATTATAAACAAATCCAAAAAATTATAATAGTATGAAGTGTAATGTAATTTAGTAAATCTTGAAATTTACAGGATAATATGTCCTAAAAATATAGAAAATAGTAACAAAATGCTTTTTTTTATTTATTTTTTTTCTATTAGGTATATTAAATTTCAGATTTAAACTATTACTTAAATAAATAAATTAATAAATAATTTAAATTGAATTATTCTTTAAAGAAATGTCATTCAAAATTAATTGAAAAATAAATACCTAGGTAAATTTTTTATTGGCTCACTTTTATTTTTCTCTTCATCTTCTCTTATATTTTTTTTAACTAACATTTTTGAAAAATATAAAATTTGTACATTGATAAAAAGGAATCTTGTTATTAATATATACCAATTAATCATTTAAATTATATTTAAAAAAAAAACATTATCAAGTAGATTTTCTGCTTTGCTGTACGGTAGGTGTTAATTAATTGCTAATAATTATTAAATAAGTCATTAAAATGTATGTGGTAAAGTTGAACTCTATGATAAATTGTTTTATATAAATATATAATAAAAAATGATTCTGAAAAGAGACTGTCTTGATTATTATTTCAACAATTTTAATAAAAGTATTTTTTTTTTTTAAATTATTTTACCTGAATATTTTAAAAAGTATTGAGAAGTTTCTACTTTTGATCCACCAGAGTAATAACTATATGTGCATCTAATTTGTTATAAAAAATTTCCTTAAAATTGATGATAGGACTATTTATGTTTTTTTTTTAGAAATAATGTTTTCAGATTTAAAAATAATAATAAATAAATCAATAAAAATAAGAAAATTATTGTAAAATCTATACATGTAAGTATGCTTAAAATATAAAATTTAAATAGATTTGTAATATTTATTCTATAGCTAATTAATGCAAGTTCATATTTTCTAGAATATTGTCAAATATTAAACCTATAGAAAGTATAAGTAAAGACAACTTAGCGAACCTTGGACAAGAATTTATTGAGAAAAACAATTTTGAAGATGACATTCAATTTATGTACTCTGACTCAGAGTAAGTGTTTAATAATTAGTTTATTATATATAATTATTAAGTATAATTGGTAGATTAAAAGTAGATACCTATTTAAATCTTAAATTTCATGGATATATTTTATTTTATTTAAATTAGTACAATATAAGTATAATTGGATAAATTACTTGATATTCTAGATACTTATCTATTTATTGTGATGTTAGAAGTTGAATATTTTTTTACTTTATTTTAAATGTGATGAATTTACCAGTAGGTTAGAAAAAAATATTGATGAAATTAATCTTTATCTCGTTTATCTTGTCAATAGTCAGTAGCACAACCAGGATTTTTTCAAGAGGGTGTCCGCTAGTGGTATTATAGTAGGTCACCTTATTGTATTTATGTATAAAATATTTTTCAATGTAATTTTCTACTTAAGAAATATTCAAGAGGGGTTGGTACCCAGGATCCTCCCCGCCACTGTCAATAGTAGTCAGCTATTGGACAACTATTGGAGTATTAGTGAAAATTGATTGTTAAAATATTCTGTACAAAAAAAGGTTGAATTATTGTAGTTTTTTATTAGTTAAAAAAAATAGGTTTATTTAAAAAATATTTTGGATCAGGTACATTTTTAGTAAAACTCCTGATTATCTAAAGAAACTGATTATAAACTTAGCAGAATACTTGATAAATATTAAATTAAAATAATTTTTTTTTGTTTGATTAATTATTATTTAATTTTTTTTATTTTTACTGATAAATTAGGGGTTAAGTTGCAAAATTCTTAACATTAAAAAATCTATAATATATGATTTTAATATAATTTTAATACCCTGCTGGCATTTATAAATGTACTATATTATGTGTTTTTTTATTTAAGATGCAATGAACAATTTTCAGATAATTAGATCCTTTAAAAAAATACACACACTGACAAAACTGAACTACATTTTAAAATAGATATAAACATATTGAACCTTGAGTAAATTTTTCTTAATTTATTAATCAATCTATTTTTTTCTTAACATTGTATAGGTATTTTCTGTTTGATAAAATTTTGGTAACGGTCCAATATGTGACCTATATAAGTTACTTAGTTACTTGTCCTACTGATAAGATTGTGTGATCTACATTCTACTTCAACATGCTTATTGCGGTTATTCGTTGTTGTCGTTATGGGAATTTTATTCTATTTTATTTTTGTTTTCCAATACTTACAAATTACAATCATTAATACTTGCCTTCAGTGTCCTCAGTCATACTTACCAATCGATTCGTAAAAATAATGACTTTTTAAATACACGGATCTTAATGGCCGTTGTGATAGTCAACTATCATTATGTGAAATTATAGAAGTAGTTTGGTTCTGGGTTAATTTAGTTTCAGTGAATCAAACTGCAAGTTGGATTGGTAGAATCAAAAACACCAAAATTGGTTGGTACAATCTTTGCAGAGATAAACTAGTGTATTGTTTTTCAAAAAGAGAAAAAATGGGCGGTCATGGTTGTAATGTCCAAATTGATGAATTTCTTTGAGGTAAAAGGAAGTATACTGTATAACCGTGGTTGATTACAATGTGAGGGCATTTATTTGTATTTTAAATTTATGATGTAGGTTATATATAGGACTGTAAGTCATTGTGTAGGTCGCATATTGAACTGTAAATCAGCGTGTAGGTTGCATATTGGACCATTACTAAATTCTGCTGTTAAGTGTAAGTGTATAATTATGTCTTGAAATAAATCAAGTAGGCAATACTTTATAATCTTAAATATTTTATCCTAATATTTTTGTTTATAAATTATTAATTCAATTATTCTAAGAAAAAAATTACAAAAACCAAAAAATTAACTTTCAAAAAATGTATAGACTATATAACTTTTCTAAATTCTGATAATTTTTAATGACTTACTATGACACATTTTAGCTAGAAATTTAATTACTAATGAGCAATGAAAGCAGAAGTGAATCATGACAGGTCTTATGGGAGAAGCGAGAAAAAAAAAATTGAATGTATTTATTCATCTCAAATTTTTCCTTTAATAATTTAAAAGTGTATGGAATAATTTTATGTGCTATTTACTAATATTCTATTTATAAATTATAATAAAAGAATATTTCATATTTTCCTAGACCACCAAATATTAAAATGTATTTTACTTTAAAATCTGGTTATAAAAATTAATACTAAACTAAATACTCTTTATTGTTTTAAAATGTGGAAATTTTATGATTTATTTTAGATGAAATGAAAAAAAAAGAAAAACTTACACACATCTTTAAAGAAGATATTGTCATTGATCATGGCATATGCCGGAGCCATATGCTAAAAAAAAATAAAAACATGGAATATGATTGAGGATTGTGAATTTGCAATGCATTTCAAAGTATGACATATAATAAACAGTTTTCATTGTAATTTATCAATTAATCTCCATAAAATTTTGCTAGTTTTTAATTTTAATATAAAAATTAATTCCTTTAAATTTAAAACAAGCTGTATAATATTTAGTAATTTGTTGAGATTTAAATTCTACGCAAGAACACTTTATGGAAGTAACCTATGTATATTTATGTATTACTATTTATTTGTTACAAAATGTTTGTTGTTGAATCAAAATTGATAGTATAAGTTGAATAAATGATAGAAAAAAACCATTCAAGTGCAAAATCTGTAAAAAACAATTTTCTAACTCTTACAATTTAAGTTTTCATGATAATTTATATTAGAGAGATGCTGTAATATTCAAAAATATTCATAAAAATATATCTAAATATATTATTTTAAAATAAATAATTTAATATTAAATGCAAAGACTGAGTTTAAACCTTAAGTTTTTTTTTCCTCTCCCTACAAATGATTTTAGAGAAGTTCTAACGTTTACCTTAATTACCTTGATGATATAGATGTTAGGAAAAAAATGTTATGATTAACAATTTTTATTTATGTTCTCACGACAAAATATTTAAATACTGTATAATATATTATACAGAGTGATTCATCGGACATGTTTTCCGGTGATAATGAATAGGTATTATTTGAAGTATATACTTAACGATCTTTATTTCCATATTCAAGGGTTGTTAATTGTCATACAATCAGTGGTGTCATTTCAATTTTGACTGGCCTCCCAAATTAATGTACCTAACTTTAAGAAACTACTTGCTACATTCGCAATTCGCTGGTTAATGCCTGCAGTTTCGTGACGACCGACACCAACACTCGCAGTGGTGTCTATTTAGTGGCGGGAATTCGCGAGCAAGACGAGTTTTGGTTGGCCGAGTGGTTCAATCTTAAATGGAATAAGGTATATATATGTATACACGTCCTCATACGTCTGTACTCTGTCCAGCGAGAGAACACGATTATTCTGCGCATTTTCACGTGACATACCATCGTAGAGGACCGATCTACATGACAGGGCGTCGCGCGTGAATGCGCAGAAGAATCGGTTTTCGTTGGGCCGCTGCGTATTCTTTCGCTGGACAGAATAAAATGCAGTGAAACCTCTGAATAGCGGACACTCTCGGTCGTCGAAATTTTGTCCTTTATTCGGAGGTATCCGTTATTCAGAGGTGATACATTTTTGAAATTTATAAATCGTAAAATAAAATAAAATAATGTACATACTATGTATGCATGCATGTATATTGTATATGTATTGTTTAATGTTATAATTGTAATAATTCGAAAAGGACTTTTAGATATATAGTATTATATATATTGGGGTTCGATTATAAGCCTTTAAATTAATCACAAAACAGTATATTACCTTTTTTTCTTTCTGACAACGTCTTCTCTATTGATGTCTTTAATACCTACGTTTGTAAGGTAACCAGTGTGCGTTAAAAAATTACAATACTTGTTTTATTCAATTAAAAATTAAATTTATTAACTTTATTACAAATCTTTTAATACATGATATATATTTAATTTTTACTATTAACAATCTTCAATACTTATGTCTTCTTGTATATTCGATCTGCATAGTCTTTTATTCTCGCTTGTGATTGTCTATACAAAAAGACAGTAAGGACACTGTGTATGTGACCGGCCTTTTTATAATTAATATTCTGTATGTGTGTGTGTTATCTATCGTTCTTATAATCCGACTATAGGTCATTATTATTTATTTTATCATATTGTAATAGAATATTTAATTTTTGTCATATACCTATGATTACATTAATAAATGATTTATAACTAAAGGTCATCATTATTTATTTTATTACACAGTTATACGAGTATAAATATTTAATTATGATTGCTTAGAAGCACATCATTACATTATTTATTGCAAATTATTACATTTTTACATTTTTACATATTATTATTAATTAGGTATTATTATTTAACTATAATTACAATAATTACAAATGTATTTTTTAATTAAGTACAAGTATTTTTTAAATTATTTTCGTGAGAAATAATCGGTGAGCTTTGTCTGCTTAAAATTACACTGTCTCTATGCAATCTCAATAATAATATTATTCGCTTAAGTTACAGCAGAAGTGAAAATAGTACTGTTTTTTTTACGTCTATCGATGAAATGACTTACGTTCTTTACAGCAGACGAAGCGTCCTATAAACTTGTTATTTGATAGAGAAACCATCACCACGATTGTTTCACTGATAACCGAATTCGTCATAATTTTATTGTCCCAAAATTTGTTTTCGTAATTACATTATTACGAGAGTACATACGAATGTGAATACATATAATTTTCAAATAAAGATAAAAATAATGTCCGTTATTCGGAGGGTTTTCCATTGAAAAGTAGAGAAAATGTCTCTGTCCCACAAAAAACGTCCATTAATGAAAGGTGTCCGTTGGAGGTTTTTCTATATATACATAAAAATACACTCGATTTTATTCCAACTATTAATTATTAATAACGAATTTATCATTATGACAATAATTTGTCATTCACAATACTGCAAAACACGATATTTTGGAAAAATATTACAAAATGTATTTTATATGCATTTTTCACCAATAATAGTTAAACGACAACATTCAGGAACCTGTCCATCGGACTGCTAATAACATTAGACAGGATAAAACTCTCATCTTACTTCAAACCCCCAAAAATGACGTCGATGTATAAAATTAAATGTCCTATCTCGATCCAAATTTCTTTTTTTTTTCAAATAAAGGCATTTTTTTTATTATTATAAATTAGGAAGAAAATGATAATTTTAGAAAACTCAATAAATTGGAATAAGTTCATACTATATTCTGAAAGTTATGTATAAATATTTATTACATTCATAATATACTCAAATGTACGCAAATCGATTTTTTGAAAAATATTAATTTATTTAGTAAGAAAAAATAATAAATACATTTCTACGAGTATAATAATTAGTACAATTATTTACCAGTAAGAGAATTGAACATTTTGGTTTATCTAAATATTTTAAAAATGTGTGCATAATATTATATAATTTGGCCACGGTTAAAAACATTAATTAAAAATGAATTGCTTAGTGACCAAGAATGTTATTTCTATAGGTTGTTTATAAGCTAATGTATCTTTTGATTTGACTTTGGAACGCGCAGTTACTTGTATTTTACAATAGTACGAATTTAGTTTTGTTCGCAAAAAAATTTCAATTGTTTTTGATCATATTAGTCTGTTAAACTGTTGAGGCTCGCCATTGAAACTTATTTCAATTATCATTTGCCTTGAATTATTGTATATTGGTTTTGCAATATGAGTGTTCAAGGAATTAAAGTTTATTGCAGGATTAGGCCACTTAAGGAAAGTGAAAAATCTATCAATGTAAGTTAATTTTCCCCATTCTTTTATTATGCATAAATTATGATAATACATCCATAATTTTTAATTTATAGTATGAAGTAATTAAACAAAAACCAGGTATTGATGTTCTTGATGTCAAGTTCAAAGCTTCAAGGAACGACCTGTACCAAAAATATCAGTAAGTGTATAATATAACATAATATATAATGCAGTACCTTAGACCCCTGGCTCGTGAACACATTTTTGTTTATTTAATACGTGTTTTTATTGAGATTGTGGCTTGTGAGATTTAAAAAAAATAATATGTGGCACGCTGCCTAAAAAATTCGAAGACCCTTGATATTAAGTATGAATAATTATACATTATACTAATTATTAATTAGATATCACAGAATATTCAAAGAGAATACGCCACAAATCATGGTTTTCGAAAATGTGGCTGTACCAATATTGGATAAGTAAATATTTTTTAATATTACCTAACCTAAGTACTTTTTTCAATCTTGGTCAAATTAGTTTAAAATCCGAGTACCTAACACCAATATAACAACATTAGTATAATATGTTTGTACATTTTTATGGCTTTGAAGTTAGGTTATACAGTAATAATATTATATAATATTATTAAATAGTTTAAAAGCGTTTGTAAAAAAACTTATTTAAAAACATTTTAAAATTTGGGATTTAGTTAGTTAACCATTTTAATTATTCGATTTGTTAGCCGTCTCTTTACTCTTTTCACTTTAGGACGAAGATTAAACCTTAGCTGACAACGATCGCAAAAAGTGTTCGAAAGTGACTGCAAGCAATTTATTGTTTTTTGTTTTATTTCCGGGTATTTGCCATCCATATATTATGAAATTAATATTACTATCCAAAATTAAGGGAAATTTATTAAATAGAATAAACTATCTCATCGTATTTTACCTATTTACATATAAAATGTAGTTAACACATATTTTTATCGCAATGTTGAACAAAATGAATTTTTTTTAAATAAAAAAACCCTTGTAAACTTAAAATGTAAGACTATTTTTAAAATTAAACAGAAATTTGCGAATCGACTTAATACTTATCTAACTTTGTATGTGTATAGTGTGTATACGAACACAAATGTTTAATCTATTGAAAAATTACATATAATGTACGGTTTTTAATGAAAAATATACTATGAAAAATAAATCAAAAATGTAAAATTATGTCCTGTATATATATATATCTATAAAGATAGTTAAGCACCTATAACTAATGCATTTGATTCACTTAAATTTAAACTTCATACATACATATATTATTTCAGATTTCTACTCGGTATGAACAGCACCATTTTTACATACGGACAGGTGATGAGAAATTTTTTGTTATTTTTCTTTAATATTTTTTAATAATACATTACTAATTATTTTTATTCTATAGACTAGTAGCGGAAAGACCCATACAATGTATGGGTCTCAAGAAGATCGAGGTATTATACCTCGATCTTTTGAATATTTATTTCAACGCACAGAAGGTAATTATTGAAGTCCATTTTATACATTTTTAATTTCAAATCGCAATAATAAAAAAAGTTTTTTAGAACTACATCACGATTTCTCAATGGAATACATTGAAATATACAACGACGACGTGTACGATTTATTAATAGACGCAAATAATTTACCATTGAAAAAAACAAAACATACGAAATTGAAGTAAGCTTATTAACAAAATCAATATTACATAAGATAAATAGCGTAAAAATAATTTAGTAAAAAAATAATAATAATAATTTAGTCCGATAAAAACTAACTATGTGATTTAATGTGTTTTTTATAATTTAGTGAAAAATTAAAGTTCAGCATAAGTTTAAAAGGTGACATCAAATTTAAAAATTTAACGAAAATAAAAATAACTAATTGTAATGATGCCATCAAAATTTTGGAGGTGGTTAACACGAGGAAAAGTGTTTCATCCACAAGTATGAATGCACAATCCAGTCGATCACACTGTATTTGCATGATAAGTTATAAAAGTAAACATAAAGAGATGAAGCTCAATTTAGTGGATTTAGCAGGGTAAGTAATATATTTTATAATTTAAGCAGAGCAATGAAAGTGTCGATTTTTCAATTATATGTTTCTCGGTTAGTAAATTGATTTTAAAGTATAAACTAATCTCTGGGAAATAAAAATAAAAAAAAGATTGCACTTTAAAATTTACTGAAATGAAAAAAAAATAAATAGGGAAAATAAAGATTTTAATGTAAAACCAGTTTTTAACAAACTTTGAATTTTTTTTTGGTTTAACTCAAAAAAAGATAATCATAAATACTTAAAATTTTCATAAATTACATGGTACAATTTTTAAAATATTTTGAATCTTCTATTTAGCTATTTATAATCTTTTAAATTTTTTATAACTATAAGTATCTTTCATAAATGTTGATTTATAAGTTTGATGTAGCTATAAGCAAGTCTTTTTTACGAATAAAAAGCTATGTATAGGTATAGTATATACGAGTATAATGCTATTTGTAGATATTCATAAAAGAAAATTGTTCGACGAAAATAACCATACAAACTAAGTATGAAATAATTACGATTGTTCGTAAGACGATCACGGGTTGAGGTACTACCTCTACATTTGCTTAGAAGATACATTCTTCCGACTTTCTTTAAACTTCAGATAGACTATATTTACCCGTGAAGGGTATGGAAAAGAACTCCCAAAACGAGTGGCGATCGGAACTTGTAGACTTATAGAATGACTACTTGTCAGTTGTCATACTTAAATTAAATGCTTAAACCTTTTATCCGTGTAGGCACTGCAACAGCTAATAGGTACCTGCAAAAAGCTCTTTACTAATAAACCCTATACTTCCTATATTCTCGACCTTACTCTAAATCTTAATAGCAATTGAATATTCGTAAAATAGTTTATGGTTTTTAGATTTGATTTTTCTATCAACAATGCTTAAGTAAAAATATGATGATAATATTCATCGGCTTAATGTTTGTAGAAAATTAATCTAAAAATACTCCCATCCATCACATTTAACCCTCTAAAACAGTAAAAAAAATAGGTTTCTAAACTTAATACGACACGACTTATTTTGGAAAATTTTTAAATTCAACCAACCTACAAAAAATTATACTTTGGCCCTCGGAAGTACACCGTTTGGTGCATAGATTGACAGTAGCAAAAATATTTACCGACACCAATATAGTCGGTACATCAAATGAGTTAAGGTTGTATCATCTTATACGTATTTCGATCAGGACACCGTTTAATTCACTTGTAGGCCGAAACATAATGAGCATTTTTTTGTTTTTGTTTTGTTGTTGATCACTGTATATTATAATTTGTGATAATGTTTAGCCTGGTGACACGTGTTAAAATAATGGAATATATTTAGTAGAATTTATGTACAAAAAATATAAATACTTTTTTTATATTATAAATTTGCATTCTGAAGAAAATTGAATATTTTATAAAAATATATAAATATTTTAAAACTTTACGCAACCTTCTTAAAATTTAATCGCGATCCCTTTTGAGTTACGACCTAACATTTGAAAACCTCTGTTTTAGAAGATAAAACAAATATTGATAATGCAATCGTTATTATTCTATTTTATCTAAATAAGAGTATTTTTCATATATTATGAAAGATTTATGCTAGTTTCTTGTATAATAGCACATTTATTTGACAAATATAACTACTTAAACGAGTATATATTTTTTTAAATATTACTAAAATTACTAATATTATTATACCAAAAATTTTCTAGTTTTATTTCTTGTGTTTAAAGTCAAGTGAGAATAAATATAATTTTTTGTAAATTCTAAAATGTATTTATTTTTTTTCATTTTTTATTTCCAGATCTGAACGGATTTCAAAATCCGTTGCAAACAAAAAGATCTTGGCCGAGTCGCGCTCCATAAACTCGTCGTTACATCATCTAAATCACGTTATAAATATACTAGAAAATCCTAAATTATACGTACCGTATCGTAATTCTACGATAACGTCGGTACTCAAAGGCTCGTTAGGTACAAAATGTGCTACCGCAATGATTGCCACTATCGTATTAAATTATCAATGCATCGGAGTTAGTTAAATTAACACACTATATCATTTTTGATTAATCGATTAAAATCTCTGAATATCCATTACAGGAATCGTTATCAACTTGCCGATTTTCTAAAGCAGTGGCAGCAATTAAAAAAATGAAAGAGATCTCTAGACCAAAATTTAAATTTAAAACGACCGCGACATGGAATTTAGAAAAAGAAAACAAAGAGGTATTTTTTCATTTAATAAAAACTGAAATATTAGTTATCTGTGCGGTAATTAAAAAGTATTATTAAAAGTATTATAATTTATGCGTGAAAATAATTTTAATTTTAGTTGTAACCTATAGAAATTTAAGTATATCATAATTTTTTTTTATTGAGCTTAGTCAATTTTTTAATCAATTACTTATATCGTATTGCTTAGCGTTTTACATCCTTTTTATATCTGAATAAGTACCATTTATCCATTTTAAAAACGTTCACACACCAATTTTATTTATTTAATAAATTACTTTTTTTTTTCATGTAAGATTGTAAGAAGCCTGTTATTAAAATATTATTTTTTGTTAATATTTCTGAATTAATATTTCTTAATTTATGTACGAAGGACAATAAATAATAATTAATTTAAAAAAGATATATTTTAATAATTAGTCTAGTACTTATTATTACTATTCATTAAATTGTAAACAGATTATACGATATTAATGAATTCACATAAAGTAAGTATACTTTAGTTACTTATGTATAGAAAAAACTAAAAAGAGCGTTTCTCATAAAAAAAAAATTTGTATCATTGTTTTTGAATTCAATAAAAAAAATCTATATGTTTACATTATAAAAATTTCAAACATTTAAATTTAAATAAATAACTAAAGGGAAAATTGTGGGCGAGCATGCTGGCCTTTATTTATAACTAATATTTGTGTATATAAAAATAGTTTCGTCATAAACTTTTATTTGACAAAGAATAGTTCAATACATGATTCATTATAGTAAAATAAATATTAATTATCCTTTACTTTATTAGTTGAAAAAAGCTTTATCAAAAGCAGAAAAAAAAATAAAAGAATATGAAAAATTGACATCATTACAATTTTTGAGTAAGTGATTTATTTAAGTTAATTTTTGTAAATAATAGGATCAAAACTTAATATTTTAATTTATAGTTAAAATATTATTATTCAATTATTGTATTTTAACTTTGATTTCATAATAATTATGATAGTTTAATATTGAATGAAAAACCGTTCAAGTGATGTCTTATCGAAAAAAAAATATAATAGATTTATTTACTATTAATATTTTTATCATAATGTTTCTACAAGTATATAAAAAATATATTATTTTATTAAATGTATCTTATTATGTAATTAAGCAAGTTAGTTTGTTTATATTCTTTAGTTAATTAAAATATTCTTTTTTTTATTCAAGATACAGAAAACAACGGAGACTTGACGATTACAATTAACAACCACGAAGAACTGCACGATGAACTGCATGAAGAATTAAAAGTAAATTATGTGTATCTCTTTTATTTATTTTTTATCGCTCAAAAGTTAAACCACTGTATCTTTTTTCGTTATTTGATTTATAAAAGTTGTTATTTAATGAAGGTACAAGTATAAAGCTATATACATAATAAACACATATTATGTTTAATGTTAATAGTCAATTAATAATGTTAGCAAAATGCAAGCTAGACGGTTGTCCGCCGGTTGTCGGATTAACGAAATGATGCGCTGATACTTGCAAAAACATTGTACTTCTAATACGTTAGCTGTACACATCGTTTTACGCAGAATTTCGTCGCCTTTGGTTAATATTATAGCTCCTTAATATAGGACATAGATAATAAATAGATGATGCCAGGGATATTTTTATAGATTTTATTATTTTTCTATATTATACTATTGATGTGCATTTTTTTGTAATAATTATTTCGTGGGAGCCAAATAACGTGTTTTAAAGAGACGAGAGTCTCCAATCGTAATGATAAATGGTCATAATATTATGTATTATCTTTATTTTAGGTCGACGGAAACAATACGAATGTAGCATGTGATGTTCATGACGGTCAATCCGAACTGTTTGACTTTGCCATCGGAGATGGTATCATCAACGTTCCGGCAGTCAATATGAAAAAACCATTAGTTATGGACTTCAGCGATGGAACTAATGATAACCAGAAGGTTTATTTTAAATCCATCTTTAATATTAAGCATATTCAATTAACAATTTTCTTTTCGTATACATTTTTATTTGAATGATAAATACATCGTCTATACCTAGATAAATTTTTTCGAATATATAGACAATATATTGGAGTATGGATTTATTTTGAATGCAAGTGACATGTGTCTACACTTTTCATAAACTATATTATACACGGTTTTAACTTTTAAGAACCTACAAATTAAAAACATTAAATTTAAAGACGTTATTATTTCGATAAAAATAAAATAATAAATAAATTGAATTGTTTTAAATTTAAATTTAAATAAATAAAATATAAAATATTCATTAATGTTTTTTTTTTTTTTTAAATATATTTTAATTAATATTGTATATTATAGAAAATTTATGATTAGGGATACCGTGCAAAGGAATGTTACAAACATTCCACTGATATACAATTTAAGGCTTAATAAAAACATTACAATGGAATATTACTTGACTGTTACAAGAATAGTCCATAAACATATTATAATTTAAGATTGAAAAAGGACGTTCCAATTATATACTTTGTGTGTTTCAAGAATTACATAATTTTGTTATGTTAACTAAATATTACGTAGATGTTTGGAAAATACATTTTATCTCAATATATTTTTAGCTATAATTAGACGGCCGTTTTTATTATATTATAGACACCGGTTTGTTGTTATCCATTTTATACCACGAAAATTCGCGCTTAACCGCGGCATGACTTGTAACTTGTGAGGGTATAAAATTTTTATTAAAATTTATTTTAAAATTTTTTTTTTAATTTTTATATTGTCACATGTCAATAAGACTGTTGTCTACTTTCCGTGTGTTTAATTTTAATACGATTTACGTTTGAGGTTTACGGTTTACGATTTAACCTACCTCGTGTACCTTCTTATTTTGTTTATTGACTATTGAGTAGTAATTGTGATTTATAGTATAATATAAGAACTGTGTAGTGCGTCATGGCGAACTTCATTAAAAAGATAAGGATAAAATAGAATAGTATTAATTATGAATAGTATTTAAATTTCATTTATGTAGGTACCTAAAGTATATGCTATTTACCTACCTAGTACAATAAGTAAACAGTTTAACGATGATTGTGAAATTATCAATGTTACCTTTAAACATATTATATTTTATATTCAGATATATTTAATATTAATATTTGTAAATATGGCATTGCAGGGTCGTAATAGTATGAAATGGGTGGTTGTAAAGTTTATTGGCGGTAAAGATTGTGTGATCCCAATAAATTGGTTGATCGAAACAGATTCAGAGAATTTGTCCAAGTGTTCTGTTAAGTATTGTAAATGGCCATCAAAAAGAGTGACACGTTATGATTTAAAGTTAGCTGAAGACCCAGATTATTCATGGACACTGCACAAAATTAAAGTATTTGATGGCAACAAAACTTATGGTAAGATTCTACACAGATTATATTTAAATAATTTTTAATTAGTATTAATATTACCTATAGCATTATTTTATAGTTAACTTAGTTACTTTCCTACTTATTTCTATTAATTCAATTTTTTTCTTGTAATAATAGTTAAATTTTTCTATTAGGACAATTTTCTAAGGCTTGGCATAAGTATGAACTAGAATCAACATATAACGAGGACATTTCTAATAAAAAACGAAAATGTTGTAGTTCTTTAAGTAATGATAATTCATGCATTGAAGGTAAACATTATTTTAGTTAAATTTATTTATTAGTTTTTGTGTAATATTTATATTATTAGTACCAAGTTCTTATTTGTCAAACATTTATTAATTGTTATCAGCTTCCAAATTTGATGTTGAATACATTTGTTTTAACTTGATATTAGTAGATTTCCAAAATAATTAATATAAACTGATAGACATGGGTCTTGTGACTTGTTCAATGAACAATTAATTCTAAAATAGGAAAATGGTCAGAATTAAAAAATTAATTTAAATCAAATTAAGTGTTTATTTTTTAAAAATATGTTTCATTTTATATATAAAAAAAACTTGTTTATCTGAATAAAAATCTAATAATTTTTTTAACAATTTTTTGAAGCTTTATATAAATAATCAAGTGTATGTACAAAATATCACAAAGTTTGAAACACTTTACATGTCTCAGGTCTTTGGGGCTATACTAAATAACCCACACAAATGTGATGGTTAGTCTTTAAATAGATCTCAAAATAAATATTTATCAGGCAATTAGTTAATAGTTAATTACCAACACAAATGTGAGGGTTAGAGCTGAAAGGGTTATAATCATTTTTATAGATATCATGATTAAAACAACATTTTTCACTTGAAATTTATTATTAAAATTTTTATTTTTATGTAACGTACCTATTGCATGTTCCTGATTTAATTTTCTTTGATAGATAATGGTTATAATATTGTGCCTGCTGTAGCTAGTACTATGATAAGTTCTGAACCAATTACAGAATTACAAGAAATGTCATATATAAATCTGCAAGCACCTAATGATTTAACATCTACAAAATATGCTAACGAAAATTTAAATATTGGCACATTGAAAGATACTTTAACTCAAACGTCAAAAATTCTAACTTCATCTATTTCAGACTTACAAGTAATAACTTATTACTGTAAATAAATTTGACATAGTATAATTTATTTTGGATTTGTATAATTTATGTATAATAGGTGCCTTACATTGAAGATCATAATCAATGTTTCTCTAATTCACCGACGTTTATTTCTGCTAGTGATAACAATTATTCAACAATGCAAAATTTAAATTTTGAAAAAAATCAAAGTTTATTGAGTTCTAAAACCAATAATGATTTAAGCCATTTATCTTTGCCAAGTACATTTGATGAAGGTAAGATAAAATATCTAATTTCTTAAATTACAACATTTATATTTCCTCGCTAACTAGTAGTTAATAGATACTTAGGTAGCTAATGGATATCTAGGTGGTTAGGTTTGGTTAGATAATAGTTAATGGTAATGGTTGATACAAAGAGGTTTTTCACAGTTTACCTTCAGTTTGTTTTAAAGCATTATATTTTACGTTATTTTATAAACATTATTTTTAAGTTTATAAATTTAAATGAACTTTAAATAGGTATTATGTATTATATTAATTCTTTTGCTTGAAATCTTGAGCTAAAACTTGTATATTAAATGTTTATTTTTTTTTTTTTTGCTAAGTATGGTTGTATTTACCAAGTATTTTAACTATAATATTCATTAATATTGACTCCCTTCCAAGTTCTAATCAATAGAATTAAAATTGATTAGGTATAAGGTACAATTATTGCTTTATTTTTGTGTTAAATAGAAATCTAGTATTACTTTATTAATTACTTTAATTTTCATTATATTTCATATTAGAAGGTCTTCATTGTATTTTAAAGAACATTCAAACTGAAATGATAACTGCTCGTTTAACGAATGAGCGTATATTAAGCAAAATAAGTAGTTTAAAAAATGATGTAGCAAAATTGGCCCGCCATGTGTTACCTATAGGATTAGCTTTTTCAAATGATGTGGAAGATAAACAGTTTTTAGACCAACTTCCATTTTCCAACTGGGAAAATGTTTTGGTTTGTGAAAGAGTACTTCAAACAAATAATGATGTGAAAGAGAAATTTGTATGTTGACTGTACTAATTATTATTTAATAAGCATATAAATTTAAATTAATTTAAGTGAACTTCTATTTTGTAGAAACATATGCTAAGTGTAGTTGGTGGTGTAGATGCAAAAACCAATATTAGACGCATTTTGAATAAATTATTTACAAATAAATTTGCTATCAAATGTTCATGGACAGGTAGAGCTTTTGAAAAAGATGTTAAAAAGTATAAAGTTCAAAATTTACAAATTATTGTTGTTATGAGAAGTAAGTTATCTGAAAGCTTAGTGCTTATACAAAATTCAAAGTTGAAACAATACTAACATATTTTATATCAGGTGTTATCAAAAATCAGTATCCTCAAAATTCTGATGCACAATTTGAGTTAGACGTCCAAAGTTGGTTCAGAACTTCTAAGACAAGATATGATAGAGAAAATAAATAAAGAATGTCATTCAAGATACTCATAAATTAAAAAAGTTATAGTTGTATTTACAGTCATAAGTGGAACTTGCAATTTTTTTTTCTTATATTTTGTTAAATTACATAAATCTTAAATTAAATTTAATAACTAATATTTATTAAAGGTAATAGGTACAATTGAAAAGTATTATCACTTCTACCATCAGTATTTTTTGATTACATGTAAATGTTATTAGTATATTAAATTTTACATTGTTATTATAATTATTAAAATAAGTACCATCGACAAAATATCAACCTATGATATTTTCACGTCCATCAAAAATAAAATCCTTTTGTCATGGCAACACCACTGGGACTCCATTCCACATACCAACAAACTTAAACACATAAAATGTTCTGTGAAACAGTGGTCTACACCTCCGGAACTCAACCGACGTCAAAATATTGCCATCACTCGTATTAGAATCGGCCACACCTTTCTCACACACTCCTTCCTCATCAGTAAAGATCAACCACCTATATGCAACACGTGCCAAACCCGTATCACTATAAGACACATTTTTGAAGAATGCCCAGTACACGAACCAACCCGCACTCTTCTCAACCTACCACTCAACATCAAAGAAGCTCTAAATGAAGAACACACTTTAAAAACTATCGAATTCATCACCAAAGACAACCTTATCAACAAAATATAATTTCAAAATTAATCAAATTGTAAATCTATTTAAACAAATATTGTAAATTTTTTTTTTTCTTTTTGTTAAACTTAAACATAAATGTTGGCTAATAACCTTTGTAGTTGAAGCCTGTAAACCTTAAATAAATAAAAAAAAAAAAAAATATATACTTGATAAGTGTGATTATTTCTTAGATTCATCAATATCTTGTAGGAGAGTCAAACATATTGGAAGCATTTCTAACCGCCAGTTTCAGAGGAGAATCAAAACTCAAATAGCACTGTGTGAGTAACATTATGTTATTTTATTTTCAAAATTAATTGTTTCCAACATGATTATAATATAATATATTATTTTTTTTTTTTTCATATGATCAAAATAGCATTAGTGAATACAATACCGGTTAAAAAGCCTTCCAATGAGCAAAATAATAAGCAACAATTCAATGAACAAACTAATTTAGAATCATTTAACAATGAACCAAAAGAGCCAGTTTTCCCTGCACAACTAATTCCAAACCATATAAATATTAATGTAGGTAATTTATATTCATTTTTTCTATTAAATATTGATACATTTAATTTTTTTAGAATGCTTCAAACAGTGTTCAATCCATTTTAAATGAAGATTCATTAGTAGTTGCTAAAAATTTTGAAGTCTCAAATCAAGATATAGTAAAACGTTTTTGTAAGTGGATTGTAGATTTCAATGTATCACATAGATGTGCCAATGAAATGTTATCCATTTTATGTAGTACGGGTTTAAAACTTTCAAAAGATGTTAGAACTATCCTAGGCCAACATAAAACTAATCATTTGATTGTTGAAATTGAAAATGGTTCATATCTAGATTTAAGTATCTTAAATATGATAAAACCACATTTAGTTAAACAAATAAAATGTATTCCTGATAATATAACTATTAAGTTGAGCTTTAATATTGACGGTTTACCACTTGCAAAAAGTTCAAAAACTCAATTTTGGCCAATTCTTTTGTCATTTGTTAATTTACCTCATTTTGTAAATAAAATTTTTCCAGTAGGTATTTACCATAGTTTTAAAAGCAAACCTAGTAATGTTAATGAATTTTTTAGGCCATTTTTTAAATGAGATTCAAAATCTTATAACTCATGGAATTAAAATTGAAAATAAAATAATACATTTTGAAATTTTTCACATTGTAGCAGACGCCCCAGCAAAAGCATTTTTATTAAAAGTTAAAAATCATAATGGGTATTTTGGTTGTAACTCATGCGAAGTAGAAGGTGATTTTATTGACAATAAAGTTTGTTTTTTAAATTTGTGTGCACCATTACGTACTAATGATTCATTTCGATTAAAGTCCAATATAGAATACCATAAAGATGGATTAAGTCCTCTGATAGAGCTTCCTTTAGACATAACAACCACTGTAGTCCTTGATTATATGCATTGTGTGTGCCAAGGAGTCGTAAAACGGCTTCTAGAGTTTTGGGTAAGAGGTAAAAACCAATGAGAATTTTAGAAGAGAAAAAAAATATAATTTCTCTATCTCTTTTAAATATAAGAAAATTTGTACCATCTGAGTTTGTGCGTCTACCAAGATCATTAGATGATCTTCAAAATGTTTAGATAGGAATTTAATTTTGCGATTTATTTTATAATTTATTATTAAACCAATAATACTCAGCTAAATATCAAAAAGTTAAATATGTTTGATTAAATTTGTGATTTCGGTGTATTATTATTTATTGTATTGTCGTGGATCATTAAATATTTTTACTCTTCTATTAAGTGAAAACAATTCATAAAAAAATAAATGTATATAATGAGATTTTTTATTTATCTTTTTTTATTATTATAGTGCCATTTTAAGTAATCTAAAATATCTAAAACCAGTATTAAGTGTGGATAGTATACTACCTGAATGGTTAAAATCTTGTTGGGGTCCAGTGATATGCCCAGAAGGCAGTGATTTTCAAACCCATTGTCGCTGTGGCCAATGTTTGCGGATCTATACTAAATGGGTAATACAAAAAAAATAACGTTAAAATATGTACAAAAATAATTATTAGGTATAAGTTATTAATAGAATTTAAATTAATATATTAGGTGCATCAAAATATAAATTAATTCCAAAATAAGATAATCTAGTTCGATTTTGAGATACTCTTACAATATGCTATCTACCATAATTTAAAATTGGATTAATAAAATACTCTTTTCAAATGAAAATCGTTTTATTTTTATAATACAATATTTTTATTAGGAATGGGATGTTTATGACTTTTACATATTTTTTCTTTTAGTCGTACACATTGCAAACCCAGTAGGTAATAAATTCGTTTTGTATGGCATAGAATCAGATATATTCAATTTTATTTTGCATATTTTTGCATACTTAGAGACTCTTATGAATAAATGCATATTTTGTTCAAAAAAATAACTTAAATATAATATAAACATCAATATATACCTACAGGTAGGCAATTGGTTTTATATCTAACGAAAAAGATAAAAACTTGTTGTTTATATTATTAACTTATCTTTACTATAACTCCACTTTTATTGATCAATATAATCATGTTTATGAACGATGATCGCTATAGTGTGATATAGTGATGCCTATATTTTTAATTTCAAAAATCTCATATTTGTATGTATTTGTATTTAAGTCTAAAGTTATAAAAATAGTATTGTAAATTGATTGGGAATAGATTTTGGATTAGTACCTAATAAACTAATTTTAAAAAGACATATTTAATATTTTTAAGGCGGTATTTTGATATTTATTCTGCATATTTGCATGCATTTTTTAGTGTTATTAAGACTAATTTGATTTTTTTTATAGAAAGCCTAATAAAATTGTAAAATATACTTATAGGTACCTATATACATATAAATATAATACAATTTAGTTAAATAAATCGAAAATGGTAATTTCTGATTTTTAGTATATAGCGTTCTATAGCAAATATTCGCGTTGATAGCATATTGTATAAACGATTATTAATTTTGTTTGGTTGTAGTTGTCTAACATTAATGTGCCTCTCTATAATAATAATAATAATATTAATGCGTATGATTGTCAGAATAACAAGAAAATCAGTGAAAATTTCGTAAACGCCTTTTGTAATTGCCAACCAGTGCCACGTGTTATGGATCCCCTCAATATAACAAGTGATGACCAGTCGACGAAGGGTTGGACTTGATGTAACATAGCGTTTGAAGAATACTTTACATTAGTAAATTCAGTACTCAACAAAAGGATGTATGTAATCGGCTGTCTCTTTTTTATGATGTTAATAACAATGGTGCTGTTCAAACTCTTTCGTTTGAGATTGATCAATATACTATTTGATTGCAACGAAAATACTAACAGGTAAATATTATATAACAGTCAATAATAATATTTTAATGAATTAAATCTTCAATATTAATTTGAATAATATTTATTGAAAGTATTCAAATATTCATTGTACACATGTCATGTTCAGTATCAGTTTTATCTATACAATAACTACAACATAATATGATATTATCGTATTAACGAAAACAACTTATAGATATTATTACAATGCTTTGCTGTAAAAATAAAAATTAAAGTTTTGTTTTTACATTTTTGCAATTTTATAGTTCCAATTCAAATACTCAGGAGATCACACAACCAAGTACAATCACGGAAAATATTGAATTCCTGTCAAACAGTGCCCCGTTAAACAAGTTTCCGTCGAAGAGTACACGGTTAAACAACTTCAGCCCAACGGTTTTACAGAAAAGGTACAGTAATATTGAAATAAAAAGATATGAATAAAATAATTTGATAAGTACTAAGTTATTACTAATTATGATAGTTCTTATTTTTATTTCCGTTGATTTTTGTTTGGTTGTATTAATCTGTCTTAATTAAACTGTTATAATAATAATAATATCTGTTTTCCGCGGTAGTTAGATCGACGAAAGTGTTATGAACTTCGTTCAAAGTGAAACTCCACTGCAGACCAGGAAGCCACCAGCAACAGGAAATCGCGTTGGAGAATTACAAACTAGCTTCAAGCGATATGGTTTCCGACGACGGTATAAGAAAAGTAATTTTTAATAAAGGTTATTCAAGGAGCAATGGTAAGTAACCTATATATTCTTTGTAAATCAACTTTAAAATGAAATATTCTATGGTTTCAAAGATAAAAAGGCGAAGGAATGATCATTGTTAAAAATCATAGAGTTATATTTAGTAATTAACATAATTTTACTGTATATTTAATAATGTATACAAATTGTTATATTACATAATACATCTATTCGAAATGTTATATAAGATTGAATTATGGAGGAGTGAGGACCATTTGGCTGAATGCTAAAAATGAGTAGCTTTCATAACAAAAAACTCCCGTATTAAGTCTCTGAAGTTTATATTAGGCGTTTGAGTAGTGTACATTCTTCTTTGAGTAAGTTGAGATCCGTTACAATTAGTCACTGTAATGAACAGTGGTGTATTGATAAATAAATTTATGTGTATACGCACTTAAAATAATAATAATACAATAGTATAATAGTATTTGATAAACTTTATCTTTTATTACAAAAACTCACTCTTCTCTTCAAATACATGTATCAATATATAAAAAACTTATGACTAGTACACCTTTGAAATTTAATTTCGGTAATTTATTTTCATAGTTTATAAATTTATTTACTTTATCCAAAAAATATTTAAACAATTGTGAATTTTTTTTTATGTTAAACCAAAATTGAAATTTTAGTGATGAACAGGATGTAAACAGGTAGATTTGGTTTGAATGTGAGTAGTATTCTGACAGTTTGAAATTCAGAGGAATATCCACAATGGACGCATACATTTTAATCTTCTATAATATTGGATGCTAATATTTAATATTTGCATTAAAAAATATGCATGCTCGGCAATTTCCGAATTTCAACGGGTTAAGGCTTTTTTTGAACAATATAATAGTGTATATAATAAAATAATAATTGTATACTATTATTATTATTATTATTATTATTATTATTACTTATTTTATACTAATAAATTATTACTGATTATAAACTAGAAGCTTGCACCTACCCTTAATACATGCATTTTCAGTTGACGTATGCCCATAATAGACGAACTTTCTATAAGCTATATGAATAAATCCAAAAATAGTGATCTAGGTACTTACGTATACCTTCCAATACACCACTGGTACTGAATGTGTTAAATTTGTACTTAACAATTAATTAAAAAAATTGAATGAATTAAAACACGGTCATCGTGTACGTCATAATAATATACAAACCGCTCTTTATTATTAATAAACATTTAAAACAAATTTCGGTCGCATAACATTAACCCGTCAGCTTATATCATGACAGGTATGTGCGTGCGACCTATCCTTATTATAATTAATTACACGTGCCCGGGCCTCTCCACCACTTGTTGACGTCTTCATAATGTCGGGGCCCGCGTTCCGTGTCGTGGAGCATCGCGCACAACCGGCAGTAAAAACGCGTGTCTCTGGTTAACGTGCCCGAGCCTTTCCACCGGAAGTATTCGTTGTAAAGCTGATGGTTGCTGTCTAACAAATGCAAGTAATCGGCTAGTTTTTTTGGTGACTCGAAGTCGTCGACGTGTATGAATGAATTACTCGGCGCAATCAATTCGTAATCTTTCCGGCTTGGTCCCATGACAATCGGCAACGTGTCGTAACTGCATTTGTATATAACATATAATATATTGTATATTATTTATAGAACTATAAAAACTAGTTTTTTATAATAGTCTTGTACGTCCTAAATTTTGGCTTTGAATTTTGAGAACGCATTACTTCTAAAGAGTAGATAATATTTATTTGACATAAAATTGCTTAATAGTTACCTAATTAAACTAAATGTTTCTTTTTCAAATATAATTTTGATTTAATGCATTTTTTTCTATTTTGATAGTAGGTATATAGTATAACAGCTGCAATTATTGAAACGATTGTCAACGGTTTGTGAGTAATATAAAGCTCAATTATTGATAAAATGTATAAACTGGTTTTTATATTTAAAATTTACATTTATGACTGATTAAAATAGCAACCTATGGTAAACTACCCTAGATCATAACGACCCACCAAAAGGACAAAATTAGTCCGGAGTGTGTTAAATAAAGGATTTAATTTTTTTTTTAGTGTGTACCGTGCATACTTTTATAATCATTTTAGTAGGTATTTTTGAAATCATAAATATTGATTATTGAAAATTGATCGTATCTTATTTTTATTTATATTGAAAATATAAGTGTACAACTCGTCCTTAAAAATGAAATATAATTAAAACAAAAAAAAATATTATTATTAGAAATTTAAAATAATTTTTCTGTAATCCCCCTTTTTTATGTATAATACCTACAAACTGACAGTCGATCGTTATGTGTAAATGTTTGTCTTTCACGCTCAAAGTGATTTATTATAAGATCATCAAAAATAGACGTAATAATAAGGTTTCAATTTATTAAATTGTTTTATAAGATCTAATAATAAAATATTATAAAGTTATTGAACTTTGAACTCACTTCAGAGCATTCTCGAAAAATTTTTCTGTTACATAATAAACGCAATGCGAGTTTTCAAAAGACAAATAGAATTTATAATCATTTTTCAGCATCTCAAAGCATTTATCATTTGCCTTGGGACATTGAAGCTTTCCGCATTTGCCGTAAACGTCGATTGAAATGTATTGGGCGAGTTGGTTTACGTAATTCTTACGATTGCTGTTCGGATTGCAGTTCGAGACGAACCACGCCACTTTCTTAGTTTTATTTTCAGCGTAATTTTTTTCCCCGTCTTGAGACATAGATGAATTATATTTCATGAAATAACCATAAGGGATTGGGATATCACTGTCCCATCGGTAGTTAGCTGTCCAATTGATTACGTGGGCGTCGCTTACGATTTTAGTGGGATGCGGCGGAGCTTCGGTGTTAAGTAAAATCCAAATCTGAAGGACGAATGACAAAAAATATAACGCACGCAGTAGTATTAAAAAAAAATTATATCAATATTATATTACTAGGCATTTTATCTATGCTCATAACTTACAAGCCTTGCGTATAGGAAAATATTTTAATCCTCTGTATCTCACACAAATTTATCAAATATATATTTATATATACATCTATCCTTTTTACAATTGTATTTGATAAGGGTAACATCAAACATGAATACATTTGGATAAAGAACGTTGCATAAAAATAGATCATTACAGTTTACAGATATTTTGTGATGCCACTTTTATTATATATATTTAAACTTAAGAATAAGACTCATTAAGAATATGAATATTTGATAGTTTTTACTTTTAATCCGCGAATATTTAATTATTTATTTCATAAATCTAATGGACGAGAAGGCAATACATGAATATAGAAGGGCAAACAATTGTTAGGATTTTATTATTAAATTTTCGGATATTGAACTGTAAAAAACAACGTTATATTAACGCCAAAATCAAAAATATTTCTATATGGATTAGTTTTTTGTAAACTTAATAAACGGAAATATTGATAAACTTTTAATGATTTAGTAAACGCAAATGCTAAATTACGTTGAATAAAATCGTTTTTGGCGAACAAGTGCCTTAATAGTTTGTTTACCTGATTGGGCGGCCTCTGGTACTCGGGGCGTTTGTAAAAATGCCTGAACATCACCGCGTCGACTTCTGGACCCAGTGACTTATTTAAGGTCAACCAACATTGACTCACGGGACATCCAATGAATTCACCCTGGTCAGCTTTAAGCGTCTCCCATGTAGCGCCAGGGCCTGTATAGATTAAAATCCGTTTGATTGGTGTCTCCAGGTACTTGTATCCCTTAGGTATGTAATATAATTGCTCTTTAATTCTGTCGCCTCTTGGTAACTGTTCCGGCCACACCAATCTTGAACTAGTGAATTTGTTATCGGTACCTAAATTTAGTACGACGTTTTACGAACGAAATTAATCAAACTTTAATATTATTATATGCCAGTTGGGCATTAGTGGTATATCTTACAATCTGCATTACTGACGGTTAAGTTGGGATCCTGCTGAAAAACAATTGAGAAAATTTATCTGTAACTGAATTGTTTTTATATATACATAATCTTATACAATTCATATATATATACTATACAAGGGCGCCCATTTGGGGGGGGACAAGGGAGAGACATATTTCCCCCTTTGGAAAATGTTGAAAATTAATTTGATTTAAATTAAATTGTAAATCCCTTCATATCTCATGGACATAATTCAAATTTAACCTTACCTATTTAATATAATACCCAGTTGATAATAATTAGTTTTATAAACAATTTTTTTAGTTGCTTACACTTACTTTTCTGAAATAAATCATATTCATGTAAAATAAACTTATTGATGTTAACACAAATACTATTATGTATCTAATAATTATTAGCAATTTATGTTTGGTGTGATGATTCAAAAATTTTATCTCTGTCATCTTTCA